>NC_079479.1:35795283-36024359 GCF_026230105.1 Diorhabda sublineata
CATTTTTGACAACAAATTCGCCATTTTAACCATTTTCGACAACAAATTTGCCATTTTATTTATTTTCAACAACAAATTCGCCATTTTGTTCATTTTTGACAACAAATTCGCCATTTTATTCATTTTCGACAACAAATTCGCCATTTTGTTCAATTTTTGACAACAAATTCGCCATTTTCTTCCATTTTTGACAACAAATTCGCCATTTTGTTTATTTTTGACAACAAATTCGTCATTTTGTTCAATTTTTGACAACAAATTCGCCATTTTATTCATTTTCGACAACAAATTCGCCATTTTGTTCATTTTTGACAACAAATTCGCCATTTTATTCATTTTCGACAACAAATTCGCCATTTTGTTCAATTTTTGACAACAAATTCGCCATTTTCTTCCATTTTTGACAACAAATTCGCCATTTTGTTCATTTTTAACAAGTTCGCCATTTTCTTTCATTTTTGACAACAAATTCGCCATTTTGTTCATTTTGACAATAAATTCGCCATTTTATTCATTTTTGACAACAAATTCGCCATTTTCTTTCATTTTTGACAACAAATCCGCCATTTTATTAATTTTTGACAACAAATTCGCCATTTTGTCAATTTTTGACAACAAATTCGCCATTTTATTCATTTTCGACAACAAATTCGCCATTTTGTTCAATTTTTGACAACAAATTCGCCATTTTCTTTCATTTTTGACAACAAATTCGCCATTTTCTTTCATTTTTGACAACAAATTCGCCATTTTATCAATTTTTGACAACAAATTCGCCATTTTGTCAATTTTTGACAACAAGTTCGACATTTTCTTTCATTTTTGAGAATAAGTTCACCCTAATCAGTCCTCAAAGAATATGAGACTATTTTAAACAATAAAGGGCTTAGAATAAGACCTATAATGAGTGTAAAATTGCTAGGAAAAGTTAATGGCTATATTGAGTAATAAATGGATTGATAGGAAAAGTGTATAAAAGGGAAATTAGCCCTTTGGGATGATTTTCTGTCCACGGTATCAAATATTTTCCAAAGTTAGCACCCTAAATCAGTCTTTTAATATTTTTCAATCGATATGAGGCTATTTTAAATAATAAAGAGCTAAAAATAAAACTTTTAAACCGCAAAAAATTATTAAGAAATGTGAAAATAAAAAAAATCAGCCCCCTTAGGGATGATTTTATATACCCCAGATCAATCTCCAAGGATTTGTAAAGAATATCAGCGAGTTAATGGCTATTTTGGGCAATAAAGGGCTATAAAAAGTGTAGAATTATATTCCAGGACCTTTCTACTACTTTCGATGTATCGAATACTATAAAGTGTAGTATAAAAGTGAAATTAGCCCTTTTGGATGATTTTATGTGCCCAGTATCAAAGATTTCCCAAATTGAATGACCATTTAGTGCAATAAATGGCTATAAAAAGTGTATAGAGAGAAAATGTCCCCTTTGGGATCGTTTTCTGTCCCCCAGATCAATCCCCAAACTTTTTCCAACAGTTAATGGCTATTTGGCGCAATAAATGGCTATAAAAAGTGTAAAATTATGTTCCAGGACCTTTCTACTACTTTCGATGTATCGAATACTTCCTGGATCGCCTCTTATCCACCCCGTACCTAACTTCAAACCGGTAGAAATCATATAAAAACTAATTGAAACCACCTACCTCGGACATTTGAACGGTTTCATGCCGGAATGTGTGGCGACGTGTCTGTCCAACTCCCTTTTCCTGATAAAAGATTTATTACAAATGTGGCAACCGAACGGTCTATCTTCCGAATGAATCGCTTGATGGGACAACAGATTTTCGGCTTTGGAAAACCGTTTCGTGCATTGGGAACATCTGAAACACACTATGGTATAAACTACCCCCGCTTTTTCCCGGGAATATCGTTTACCTGAAAGGTTTTTCCTGTAGAACGGGTTCGTTTTCAACCGGAACGGTCTCATCTTTCTTCGTTTCCATCGATTGTCCAATTTCTGTATTTCCCCCTCGTTGCGGGGTAGTTTCCGTATTGTATTCGTTGTGATTGAAAGGATCCAAATTTATCACCATATTTTCCGAGGATCCTTGACGAGCACAAAGAAAAAACGGCAAATGAACCTTATATACCCCCCTAATTATTTTTGGGCATAATTGACATATCAAAATTTGTATATTTGTTCAACGGTTTATTTCTGAATGGTTATTTCAACAACCCGTAAGAATTCCAACAGAAAAAACAGTAAAATGTGAATTTAAAACTGATCGGTTGATATATTGGGACATTGGGGGGCCTCCTACTAGTAAATTACGAATTTTAACTGTGAAAACAGATAAATCTTTCACCAAATCAGTCCCTTTTAACAATTTTGACTAAAAAACCTCAAAACTTGATACACAAACTAAAATAACTGGAAATATAGTCAATATATTGTTGTCCTGTAATGGTTCTTGAAATTCTAATCACTTTTTACCCCACACTGTATAATAAAACAAATAAATGAATCATTTACTCACCTTCCGTTTGTTCTTCCGGCTTCTTTTCAATAACAGTTGAAAAAATCGACAGATTTTCCCTCATCATTTGCAGCTCTTGAGATTTATCCTCAGTGCGTTGAGGAAAATGACGTTTTTCGTGTCTCTGCAACTTGTCCCTTCTTCCAAAACTCAAAGGGCAGTAATTGCAACTGAAAGGTTTCTGTCCGTTGTGAATTAGGGCGTGTCGGGACAAATCTCCTTTGGAAGTGAAGGTTTTCGGGCATTTGGGACAAACGAACGGTTTGGAACCGGAATGGATTCTCATATGTTTGGATAAATTCGTGTTTCTAGAGAAGGATTTGAAGCAAATGGTGCAAGTGAAAGGTTTAACGCCCGTGTGGACTATCGTATGTTTACGCAGATCCGATCGTCTGAAGAAGAAATCAGTTAAAAATCGATGGGAATAGTGTTAAAAACAAGCATTTACCTGGCAAATGTTCTGTTACATTGGGGGCAGTTATAGGGTTTGTCGTTCTTATGGACACTTTTCAAATGGGCGGAATATACGACCCTATCGGCGAAACTCATGTAACAACTACCGCAATTGTAGGGAGTTTCGCTATTATGTGCATTAGTTTCGTGATTTTGGCATTCGTTTTTATCAGTAAACGCGTGATCGCAGTATTTGCACATACTAACTCCCCTTCCTTCAGATTCTTGCTCGGGTTCGGGTTCGACGTCGTTAGATTCCCCGTTTTCTGTATCGCTTATAACAATTTCTTTCTCGGATTCTACGTCAGTTTCGTAGTCGAAGGTATTCGGATCCACCACCATAACCACATTTTCTCCATTCTCTTGGGCTCCTAATTGTTCGTAAGCGGAAAATTGTGATGAATTTCCATTTAAACTATCCGATCCGTTTTCTTTTGCAGCCGAACTTATTTGACGAAGTGTGGCGTCCGACATAAAACATAATTGACGAAATTCCAGACAAAATTCTATTTTATACAAACACCTGTGGCAAATTACGTTCGGTAAACCGTCACCGTAAGATATCTAAAAAAATCATTTTTTAATAATGTTTATGGTATTTAAATTTCAAATTTTAACCTAACTAAATCATCATGTCAAAATGTCGATAATACAGTTTCAAGGCTGATTCACAAAACACGTGTTTTAGTGCTTTCTTTGTCTTTTGAAATATAAAAGAATGAAATAGATAAATATTATAAACAAATAAAATATAATAATAAACAATAAATTTTTTGTAATGATAAGCAAAAAATCAATAAACGTGAATAAAATAAGCGTTACTAAATTATTAAATCAATTTAGAATAAATTTTAGTGTCAAGTCAAATGTCAAGAATTTTACCTGAAGTGCAGTGCAATCCATTATCTTCTTATAAATACTCTTATCTTTACCTTGGATATGATTGAAAATGCCCAACATAAACCCGTCTTTTTGCAAGCATAATCTACAAATTGTTGCGTAACTCCTCCAGGACTCCATATTTTTCTCGATTTACACTAGGTAAAACAAATAATGTTGCCCCCAAAATATCGACACTCACTTTAAACGTTACACCTCAATTAAGTAGCATATAAACACTTCGTCAGTTGTTTGTTAGCGTTCTTGACAACCGTGGGGCACCTCGTTGGCCCTCCGAACACAACTGACACCGAGATACGGCGGACGTATGAGAGCTGCGCGTAACTGGCCCCTTTCCTTGGGTGCTCCGGTTGTCGACAGGTGATGCGATGTCATTTTGGCGGTTGGTTTAAATAATTCATTCAAGGGGCCCTTAAAAGGTAAGATATTTATGTACTATCCGTTTCAGTTATGATTTAATTTAGTTGTTTCTCAATATATTTATTTTTATTGTAATTTATATCATACTTAATCTGAATTGAGGTTATTTAGGGTAAATTTTATGAAATCTCGTGATTATTAATATAAAAATATGATATTGATTTATTTTTGCTTTTTAAATATCAATTTAAAATTAGTTATTGAAAAAATGAGACGATATTTAAATAAAGTAGATTGAAATATTGAAAAATAGTGATGTGATGGACAAAATTAAAAAAGTAACTATAAATATTTTAGTATTAAATCACTGTTATTAATGTTGTTTCATAGAAATAAAAAGTATACTAAGAATCAAATAGAAATTACAATGTATTATAACATTACAGGTCTGTAATAGCCCAATTATATACTGTCTGTAAGTTTATAAAACATATTTAAAAAAAAAACTAAAGTAAAAGATTCGTGAAAAAGATAAAGTAGATGGTTTATTTCAATTTAAAGACTTCTTAATATCAGTAAAAACGCCTGTTCAAAGTTTAAGAGTTGTGTGAGAAAGGTATTGACGTCGATCTGGCAACGCTGTGTCAAATTCTTTTCCATAACCTCAGTCAGAGTTTCAACTCTGTACATCTAACGTATTATTTTTGACAATGTGTTGAGGGAAATTTTGTTTTTTTGTATTATAAAAAACGTGCATACGAATTTAGAGGGAGTTTCGTGATAAATTGCTAGGTGAATGTTAAACAGAATGCCGAAATAACCTTGAACTGTATATAGAGTGAAACGAAAAAACGTACCTTGTTGAAAACATCGCTAAGAATCACCTACTTTTTTGAAGCACCTCGTATATTATTTCGACGTGTAACTATATTTCAATAAACACCGTTATTTTTATAGAAATACATGTGGAAATTCCCATCTCTACACTTAATTTATCTTATGTCAATAAAAAACGTTATTTTACCAGTGGAAATTTCCATCTCTACACTCAATTTCTCATATGTCGATAAAAACTGTTATTTTCATAGAAATACATGTAGGAATTCCCATCTCTACACTTAATTTATCTTATGTCAATAAAAAACGTTATTTTACCAGTGGAAATTTCCATCTCTACACTCAATTTCTCATATGTCGATAAAAACTGTTATTTTCATAGAAATACATGTAGGAATTCCCATCTCTACACTTAATTTATCTTATGTCAATAAAAAAACGTTATTTTACCAGTGGAAATTTCCATCTCTACACTCAATTTCTCATATGTCGATAAAAACTGTTATTTTCATAGAAACACATGTAGGAATTCCCATCTCTACACTTAATTTATCTTATGTCAATAAAAAACGTTATTTTACCAGTGGACATTTCCATCTCTACACTCAATTTCTCATATGTCGATAAAAACTGTTATTTTCATAGAAATACATGTAGGAATTCCCATCTCTACACTTAATTTATCTTATGTCAATAAAAAACGTTATTTTACCAGTGGAAATTTCCATCTCTACACTCAATTTCTCATATGTCGATAAAAACTGTTATTTTCATAGAAACACATGTAGGAATTCCCATCTCTACACTTAATTTATCTTATGTCAATAAAAAACGTTATTTTACCAGTGGAAATTTCCATCTCTACACTCAATTTCTCATATGTCGATAAAAACTGTTATTTTCATAGAAATACATGTAGGAATTCCCATCTCTACACTTAATTTATCTTATGTCAATAAAAAAACGTTATTTTACCAGTGGAAATTTCCATCTCTACACTCAATTTCTCATATGTCGATAAAAACTGTTATTTTCATAGAAATACATGTAGAAATTCCCATCTCTACACTTAATTTATCTTATGTCAATAAAAAACGTTATTTTACCAGTGGACATTTCCATCTCTACACTCAATTTCTCATATGTCGATAAAAACTGTTATTTTCATAGAAATACATGTAGGAATTCCCATCTCTACACTTAATTTATCTTATGTCAATAAAAAACGTTATTTTACCAGTGGAAATTTCCATCTCTACACTCAATTTCTCATATGTCGATAAAAACTGTTATTTTCATAGAAATACATGTAGGAATTCCCATCTCTACACTTAATTTATCTTATGTCAATAAAAAACGTTATTTTACCAGTGGAAATTTCCATCTCTACACTCAATTTCTCATATGTCGATAAAAACTGTTATTTTCATAGAAATACATGTAGGAATTCCCATCTCTACACTTAATTTATCTTATGTCAATAAAAAAACGTTATTTTACCAGTGGAAATTTCCATCTCTACACTCAATTTCTCATATGTCGATAAAAACTGTTATTTTCATAGAAATACATGTAGGAATTCCCATCTCTACACTTAATTTATCTTATGTCAATAAAAAACGTTATTTTACCAGTGGACATTTCCATCTCTACACTCAATTTCTCATATGTCGATAAAAACTGTTATTTTCATAGAAATACATGTAGGAATTCCCATCTCTACACTTAATTTATCTTATGTCAATAAAAAAACGTTATTTTACCAGTGGAAATTTCCATCTCTACACTCAATTTCTCATATGTCGATAAAAACTGTTATTTTCATAGAAATACATGTAGGAATTCCCATCTCTACACTTAATTTATCTTATGTCAATAAAAAAACGTTATTTTACCAGTGGAAATTTCCATCTCTACACTCAATTTCTCATATGTCGATAAAAACTGTTATTTTCATAGAAATACATGTAGAAATTCCCATCTCTACAGTCAATTTATCTTATGTCAATAAAAAAACGTTATTTTCACAGAAATATAAGTAAAAATCCCCATCTCTACACTCAATTCATCGTATGTCAATAAAAAACGTTATTTTCATGAAAATACAAGTGGAAATTCCCATCTCTACACTCAATTTCTCTTATGTCGATAAAAACCGTTATTTTCACAGAAATAAAAGTAGAAATTCCCATCTCTACAGTCAATTTCTCTTATTTCAATGAAAACCGTTACTTTCATAGAGATAGAAGTGGAAATTCCCATCTCTACACTCAATTTCTCTTATGTCGATAAAAACCGTTATTTTCACAGAAATAAAAGTAGAAATTCCCATTTCTACAGTCAATTTCTCTTATTTCAATGAAAACCGTTACTTTCATAGAGATAGAAGTGGAAATTCCCATCTCTATATTAACCTTTCTCTTCTTCTATCTTATAATGATTGAATAATGGTTTTTTGAAATAAATAAACGATTTTTTTGTTTTATTTTCTTTATTATAATATGTACAAATATAAAAAAAAAAACATTGTGTGCAATTCTATCTAACCAGAAAGTCTGAAATTCGTATTATATACCGGTTTTCTTTTAGAATTGAATTCCTCGTTATAATTATTAACGGGTATAGCACACCCCGTAACATTTTCAATGGCGTCACAACTATTAGTGATGTCATTGAACGCTTGATTTTCTCCACAATTATATATCCTCGGTTTTCCTTGAATACAAAGATAATAATGTTGGCAATCGTGAGGAGATCTGAAATATCTATATTCTTCGTCTCCTAAACCTAACCCCAACGATTTAGCGTCTGGGGGACAACTGAAGCCCAAATAAGCTGAAAATTCATAAGTTCGATTAAAATAAAGAGAGTTTGGCAACAATGTATTGCGTTTGAAATGAACGTCACATGATTTCAATACCTTGTTGTCAGACATTATCAGTATTCCGTAAATTGATGGTATTACCTTCAGCGTTACAAGTTGATACTTTATCGGGCCAATCGCATCTGTACGTTTCTCCATTAAACGCCAATCCTTCGGGACAATCGAATACGTACGCGTGTCCATCGACGCAATTTATAAATTTTCCACAATTAGCTTCGTCGCCCATTCTATAATAACCGAATTGGTGGGGACAATCGTCTGTTGGTTGAGCGGGATCTACAAAAATTCGTAATAATTAAAGAATAACCTCGTATTGTTAAATCGACTTACGTGTTTGTTCTCTTCCTGTACAGTCTACGTCAATGGGATATTGACATGGGAATGCGAATATGTCTGACGCAGCGTTAAATAGAAGCCCGTCCGGACATACTTTTTCTTCGGCAACTCCATCTTTGCATTCTATGTACCTGTAGAATAGAATTTCGAATGAAATTTAATTTCGTTTTTTCCACTATTTGCGATAACACTGGCAACCCTGCGTAGAAGTGACAGCATTATTAAAAAGCAATTTCATTCTAGTCGGCGTTGTTTGACATGGAGGGAAACGAAATTATTTTTCTTTATTTTTTAAATTAGTTATTAAATATTTTGCACGTGTTATTTTTAATATATTTTATGACGTAAATACAGGGTATAGTTATTGTGTGTAAAAGAATTTCATTGTTTGTGCTGTGGAGTGTTGTATGTACTACCTATATCGTAATTTTTCTCGGGATTGCCAGATAAATATGTAAGTACTATCAATTTTTGTTGAAAAATGCCCTATTATATAAAAGATAAACAATTTTTAAATATCATTACCCGTCGCAAGTGCTAGTGGGGAAACGACCGTTTTTTTCTGGACAAGCTCTCGAATTTACTGCAACTTGTGGTGTATTTCTTACAAAATCACTTTGGTAGATTGGTTGTCGATAATTTTGGCTGTAGGCTGAAAAGTATCATTTTTAAGTAAACTTTATGAGAATATCGGATTTGTATTTAATGTTTTTGAGCGGGAATTAATGTAGGCCACATCATCACCACTAAAGAGATCGGTTCGAACTTCGTACTTATTCGGCCGAAACCGGACATGCCGCCATTTAATAATAAAACGAAATATTTTTAATTGTAAACATTTATTTTCTACCTATTCGTATGAGAGGGTGTAGTTTAATGTTTTTTTATAAATTAAAAATTTATGTCCTATTATCAACCTACATTTTTTTCACACCTTAACAAAAAAAAAATAGTAGAATCGATGTTATGATTTAACTAATAATCGATTACGTAAATATTACTTTCTCTATTGATCTCAAAAAATAAGCAATAAATAATTTGTTAATAATTATTGTCGTTTATAATATTAATTTTGAAATATTCAACGCATTGTTATCAGTTATCAGTCGTTGATTTACATACGGGGTAGTGCAAAAATACTTTTTTCGATACTTCAATCGATTTGGTAAAACGAGTTACGTAATTTTTCTTTCACTCAAGGCGTATCTTCGAAATTGAAACTTTCACGAGAATATTATATTTATGAGAATATTCAAAATGTCAAGGTAACCGTAGGTTAGTTAATTACCTGTTTTATCAACTGAGAAAATTGTTTATTGCCGAGGGATTGTCACGTGATCGTCTAATCAATATAAATGTCATCAATATACAGGGTGCGAAAGATATATAACAAACATATTAATATTATTACGTCTTAATTAGCTATTTAATGGCGTCCAACGACTAACTAATTAATTATTATAACGAAAATATAAATTTTCCACACTACTAATATCTTCAATCATTATAAACAACATCCTGTATTAAATATTGTAGTGAATATCGAATCTGAGATTATGGTTATTTAAATGTAATCGAATATATAAATATTCCGATCACGTGTCCCTAATACAGCCTTGTAAAGATATTATTTTTGATTCGATGATTCGTTTCAGTAAAATACGAGGGTTATTCGGAAAGTGTCTAATCGCAATCGTTTTTCAAACATTTTTTTTTGGAGCAATTAGAGTTTTCCCTGTAGTTATTGACGTGTCTACTTTACGTTTAAACAACAAGTACGAATCGATGCGACGATCTAAGCTTACCGAGATATCTGCAAATATAACGAGACTAATTTTTCGAATAACCCTCGTATAAAAACTATGTAGGCAATTTAATAACCTACTATCGAAATTATTCCGAAAATTACGAGTTTTTTAGTCTAAAAATAGGATGAACTGCGTAATAAGGAAACGTGACGTGTATTCGAATTACTTATATACAGATTGTCCAATTAATTGGTTCATAATATTCTTTAATATTAACTTTCACTGTAAAGTTTTATCAAAATTCCGAAACCCAAATTCGTAAAAATAATCAATATCGAAATACTGTCTAATTATTAAAAAAAAATATATTTTATAAATTAGGAGATAAATCGATTTTTGTACTTACCCTGTATAATAAGAACGGCAGCGGTTAAAAGAACGCGTAGTGACCACATGGTGACTGTTAAACATCTAACATTAAAATAAACTTAACGAAAAAGAAGATGAATCTTCGCAACTCGAGTCGTTCGCTTACTTTTTGGCCAGTGGCGTGCATCGAAATTTGTTCAAACAAATTTTGTTCACTCAAACAACAAATAATTTATTATAAAATAAATTCAGTAGGATACAACCTATTTTATTTGAAAAATATGAAGTACAATCAGTATATTACGAAAAGTCTTCATACAATTTAATTCGCGACAAGCTACGAAATTTAAATCTGTACATCGAATCTTCCAGATTCAAATCCTTGTGACTTTTTTCTGTTGAATAACCGTTTAATATTAATAGCCTTTTAAATATCTCAATTCGAACTAAAAATTTCTAATTAATTAATTCTCATTTACATAAACTTTTATATCCACCCCTGTATATTTATTTTAAATTTTTAATGCTGCCAATCGCAAATCCACAGTATTGCCAACTTTAATTAGATTTACTTCGTTTTGGTTATGAATAATTTGTAGTTGAATTAAGTTACGTACGCCTATGTACAGAGACCCCTTTAAAATAATATTCAAGGTCTTTAGAAATGATGAAAAAAGGTATTGAAGAGATATATCGGTTGTTTAAAATTTCTACGGCTGTTGAATCAATAAAATTACATAACACGGCGTGTTATAAAATCTGATAAACTTGGAGAAAACGACGAGAATGATATCTCATTACAAAGAGAATAAAACACTTATCATCGGTGTGGAATTATGCAATATATGATAGAATTGGTGTCGGAAATATTAAAAGAAACTCGTATATACTAATTATTTTATGCAATTGTCGTAAATTCTATCCTAACCTATGAAAAACTGTCATATCAACCACTGGTGGAATAAGTTGCAGTGTTGCCAAGTTTATTTATTTTCCTAATGTAACTAAATATTTTGTAAATCTTGTCCTAAGTATGTTATTTGCATGAAAAATATTGGAAAATAGAAAAATTATTCTGCAAATATTTACTAGTAACGTAAGTGTTGAAATAATTATTATTTTATTATTTCAATAAGGAAAATCATTTGTTCTACGGATTCCCCACCTCTACATTTACAAATATGTCAAATACAACAACTCACAACATTTTATTTTGTGGAATTATATTCCTTTTGTTTAATTTTTTATTAATTTGTATTTAATTGAAAAAAAAAATCCATTACTTTATTCAATGACCTCAAATTATAATAGAAATACATTCCTCCATTTTGTTTTCGTTTTAGACTTGTTGTCAAGTACCACAGATCTCACTAAATGTCAAATTTCGATATTAGTTTTCAATGTAATGTTATAGAACACAATATACTAATATTAATCGATTTAAAATCGATTCAAATTAATCCCGAATGATGAAAAAAAAAACACAAACATTTTAAACAAAAATAATATTATTGTATTCAAAACGTAAAATAAAATTTGTTACAACACAATCGATTAGTTTGTTAGTCGACAGATTGACAAAATATAATACTGCTAACTGATCCTGAAAACATAAAATACGATAAGTCATTTGGAACGAGCGAAATCATCACAACACAACAAGCCACAATGACATGCGTTAAAGCATCTAAAATCACAGACGTTTAAAATTAAAAGCGACATCTATACTTTCAAAAATAAACCTAAAATAATAAGGTTTAAAGTTGCCCAGAAAACTGTAAGTGGTGTTAAGTGTAGAGATGGGAACTTCTGTTTATATTGTTATTCAGTTATTTTTTAACTCGTAAATAGAAATTCCCATCTCTGTAAAAATAAACACCAACATTTTTAGGTTTGTAGCTATAGCAAGTTCTGAATTATTAAAAAGATAAAAGCAGCTACGTCATGAGTCTGGTATACATACAATAAATATTGAATAGATGTAGATCAAGTGGATATTAAGGAATTGATAATATATAAAATTTTGGAATCAAATTGGAATTTGCTATAGGCCGAGGTTCAGAAATATTTTTCTCACTCTTATATTTCCTCAATTTTCCTGAAAAATTAAATGATTCGAGGTTAGAGGTGGAAGTCAACAATTGCCAACTTTTATATTTTTTTATTGTTAATATAAAAAAAAAACGGTAAATAAAAATATTTTGTAAATTTTTTTGATAAATATGATCTTATATTAAATATCGTTCTGGTAATGAAGGTGGCGTACCTGGAGGCGGCGGCGGAGCTGGTCTAGAAAATACTGGAGGCGGTGTTGATAATCTATAATCTAAAAACGTTTTTAAATGATCAATAGTGATAATAATTTGTTATTATTCAATTATAAACTTCGAAAAATAATTAGATCAAGCAACAGAAAGATTTATAAAAAAATTACGTAGAAAATAAGTTATAACAGTGGATCTGGCAACACTGTCTAAAGATATAAATTGATGATATACCCCCACCGACTTCAGTTACTCTTCGATTGTGTTCCGTGACAGTCGTGTTTGTTGAGTGTTAGTTATCGACTGGATATTAACAATTAAACTTTTTAAAGTTTTTAAAATGTGAGTAAAAGTATTGAATTAACCCCGTTGCTTGTTCTAAATAGTAAAATATAAATTGAAAATTACTTTTTTTAGTCGCTATTGTCGGTTTATTAGAAACAGTTGATAGGGAATAGTGATTTTCTTCTTCTTTATTAATTAAAGTATTACTGGAACATTTCATCGTACAGTCACCTATTATATCTAAAGCTGATTTACAAGCTTGAAACATCGCCATTTTTTCTTCTCGTTTTTTAACTTCCGCCGGACATTCTTCTAATAAATTAATCTATAAAAACAAATTTCGATTTCCATAAGAGAAATTTTCGCAATTCCCGTTTATTTTCCACTCACCTGATCTTCTTGAGCATAAATACTGACGAGTAACTCTTCGAATATAAACATTTTCGTATTTTTAATTATCAAATGCGTGATTATTTTGGGAACTAAATCTTTGGTGGCTTTGCTCACTATCGACATGTAACTTTCCACTAAATTTCTTATCACTTCAACTTGTCTTTTAAGTTGAGGATCGACGTCGTTATCTATTATCGCGTTATCTTCTTCTGTTTCATCGTTGATCGGCTTTTCGGGGTAAACGCCGGCTCTTAAGAACGACGCTTTCCACGAATTCATATCGTCTAAAGAACTACAACTCAGTTCCAATTGTTTGTAATCCTACAAATTTTGCTCTGAAGAGAACGTAAGTTTGCACAACTCCCCCCTAATTCGTATATAAATTCCAAATAGACGCAAAATTAGTTCAATTTTGGGTACATTTTAAATCCCATGCTTCGATTCTTCAGAATCACCCTATATAATTGTTAACCGTTAACAGCTGTCTGGGTCTATTAGTTCGAAACAGTGTTGCCAGGCTTTTTTATCGACTTTTCTTTTTAGTATTTTGTTTTATAAAATTGCTAATTATTATAAAAATTGAGTTAACTGTTAAAATTAAATAATTTCTAAATTTGGCTTAATGGCTTAATTTGGTTTTAATAAACAAATTTTTGTTGCGAAAACTTTCTTATTAGAAGTTTATAGTTCAATACCGGCAACGCTGGTTTAAATACATAAACGTTTAACGCGACGTTGTCATATGTAAAAATTCTTTAAGGTTTCAATTCTAATTTAATAATCTACTTCGAAAACAAGCTATAAACATAAAAGTATATTGAAAAAATATTAATATTTTTGTTATCGTCGCGAATATTATTTTTAATCTATCCATAATGCAATTTTTACTTTTACATATAAAAATAATTTAGTTGTGACAACACTGGTTCGAATTTATCTCTAGACTATACGGTTTTTACGAAGCGACGTTGTCATGTTGTATAAAATATCTTTAAAAAACTTTGTAATCTGAAATTTTGTTGCATATGTTATCTAATTGGTTTTGTATGATCACGAAAGTGATGTTGTATGATAGTATCAACGTTCTTCTTACGATTTTTTTGTATTACAACGTTGCCATTTCACAATTTTAGGTACAATGTTTTTTTTTTTGAAAACAACATTTACTCCAACTTCAACCCTGTATATTAGTCACTAGTATAGAACTGAAGGAATACAATGTAGAAAGGAACTTAGACAGACGTTTTCTCAATTGATTCATGTCAACAATGAAACTATATCTCAAATAGCTGCCGAAATACAAAATGTCTTACACAAGCGTGTCAAATTTTTTTGTAATTTCTGGATTTTTTTGTTGTTTTTTCTAAAAATCATGTTACATTTCGATTAAAATGTGTAACTTTCTGCTGTAATCCTTTTTTTAGGACATCCCGATCGTTGGATAGTCATTCTCAGATTTATTAATAATTAATATAATGTTAAAATTTTGTTAAGGAAATTTTGATAAAAGTGGCAACAACGCGATACTACTTGGTGCGAAAAGAGAGAGAGAGATGTTGCTTGGCCGCCATTACAATGACATCATCGTATGTTCGTAGCAGTTCTTGAAATCGAATTAAAAATGAAATTATACAGGGTCTACTCTAGTTTCCAATAACAGATAAATCAATTTGAAAACGAAATAAAAAAATTAAACATTTTTTTGAATCTATTTCAATCTTCAAAACTTGAAAAAGAAAACGTCGAAATATAAATATTATAGCAGGTCATCTTACCTTATATACATTAGCGCCGTTGGGTAAGAATAAAGCAAAAGTTGGTTTCTTATTTATAAAACCAGATCCGACATCCCTTAATCTCAATTTATTTAAAGGTAAAATGTACTGAATTTCCTTTTCCGTTTCATCTTTGTACCACGCCAAATTATCCGAAGACAGAACATACCAGAAGCTTCTTCCTTTTATAATACTTAGATTATGCAACGTCATATAACCTTTTCTGATCACTTGATTACCCAAATGATCGTTACTGACCGGAACTGATTTTTTAGCTTGATTTTCAGCACTGAAATAATTTTTATTCTATTGGCAACACCGCAATATATTTCCCCTACTATTGACGTCATTAGTGAGATATTTGTTAGAGGTGGGCGATGTTACCATGGAATTAAACGGAACGACTTTGAAAATAAAAATTTATACAGGGTTAATATGCACTTACTTGGCGAATCCTATAAAGTCTTCGTGGTTTGTATTCATATAAGACAATTGACAATGTATATAAACCGAAAGTTGGTCTTTACAAAATTCTTCTCTTCGTCTTAAATAATTCGTTATTATCCTCTCTACTATTTCTTTTAATCTCGGAAACCTCGACATCTACGAGAATTATTAAATGTTTTGTAGAGATAATTTTTTTTACATTTACAGTGTTGCCGTACCTGATCTGTACACGTACGAATGATATTTATTAATTCGGTTACTACTAAGTTGACGCATTCTAGACACGGTTCTTTAAGTCTAGCTATCTGTTTTTTAACTATAGCGTCGAAAGCTAAATCGGGTGTAAAAAGCCCGATCTGAAACGAAAATAATATATACAGGATGTCCAGTAAAAGACGATCGTAAATTACAGAAATGATAAATTGTTGAAATACTATAAAAAAAGTATTACAACGAGTTTATATACAGGGTGTACAATGAAAGATATATAATAAGAAGGAATTCTAACCTATAAAAAAATTATTATCATTTCTCTAATTGAAACGGCATTATATATACGGGGTGTACAAAGTTTTTACCCTGATTCCGTGTATGTTGGCAATGGCGATCGCTATTTCTCGTCTTAATTCGCTTTCGTCGAATTCCATTTTGACTATTTCGAAAGGGAACCGTTCGTGGAATATGCAATTAATTTTGGCACCACCCGAGAGTTCCGTCGTATTGACGTCGTCCGATCTAGAACCTTCTAACACTTTTTCGAAACTCAACGCAAATTGTTGGATCATCCTATAAAATTTTCCGGTTTCATTTACGGAATTTCGGTTCGAAAAATTCATTCAAAAGTAATAATAATCGAAAATGACATATTTTCGTGGTATCTACCTGATACTTTCGGCTAAATATTCCTGGGTAGTCATTTTTTTTTGAGTCCGTTTAAAAAATTTATCGATTTTAATGTCACCTGTTTACGAAATACATATTACAAATATGACGTTTATTATAATATGTCAAAATACGTCTATATAATCTAGAATCATTTCTTTCTGAATTAATTTATATATTTTCAAGACTTTTTACACAATATGACAACGTCGCGTCGTTAAAACAATACACCTTAATTATAATTCGAACCAGTGTTGTCATATCGGTAAATAGAGTTGAGGTAAAGTTTTTTTTTTTTCTTTTAAATATTGATAGAAATGTAATTTCATTGGAAAACGCCTTTTCAAAGTTTACCTATTTGAACCACTTATAACTTGGGTTCTTTTTTCCAAAAAATACTAATAGTTTATAAAATTTTTTCATTTTCACAAACTTTATCACATCTCTATCAATATTTTCCTATACGCATAGAAATAATTAAGTTATGGCAACACTGGTTCGAATTTAGTAGGCTGTATTGTTGTACAACACAACGTTGTCATATTGTGTGAAGAATTTTTAAAATAAATTCAATAATACAAGTTTCGATTTTAAGATATGTGATATTTGTGCATTGTTTAAATTTTTAAATTAAATAGGCATTCTCCTTTTCCCCATAAAACAATTTCCTGTTCAGATCTTTTTTATGAAAAATTGAAAATAGTGGCAACAACGTGAACTATGATTCTTTGCCGTGATAGGAAAGTTGTCGTTTAGCGGCCATTACAATGACATCATATATTTCTAAGTCACCGTTCACGGAATACATATCAAAAATACTTCCTTATCCTTATTCTGATAATTAATAAAAAAATTCGATTAAATAGCCGAACTATAAATACATAATAGAAAAACTGGCAACTACGCCTTTTCTTTTATGTGAACGAGCCTACTAGTAGTTAAGTTGCCAGGTGTATATTCAATATTGTAGCTGTGACGCTGAATGAATAAAGTCACTTGATATAAAAAAGAAGATTGTTGACAGTTCATGATATTGAAAGTGTGAATATTGTGTAATTGCATGAATCTGGCTTTGAATGAGTGAATAAAGTACAAAAAAAACATTATGGTAAGTGATTCATTCTATTTTTAACCAATAAACCTTCCATTTGATATATAAAATTCAATTTACTCACGATTCGAATAGAATAAAATTGAAAAGTAAGTTTGAAGAGTCGCCATTAAATTATTAACGATATAAAAACAAAAATTTGATATATTATATTCATTTATTAGAGCAAAATAATTTACTAGTAAACTTTTTAATTAAATATTTTTTTCATTTAAACAAAATACGCTGTTGCCAAATATCTTTTGATTCAAAACTTAATACTTACTGTAACAACGCCTTGTTTTTCAAACTCGGATCGTCCGGGCTGAATTTCTTAAAATCTCCCAATTCTTTTTCCAAAATGATCATTTGTTTTTGTAATTTATCTCTCAATGAGGGTAATGTGTTTCTAATATGATTCGTTAGTTGTTCATTCAAAACTTTTTGTAAATATGGCGTTCCAAGTTTATCTGCAATGTGTCTATAAGCTGGGTGTCTAAAAAATATCAAAAACCATCGTACCTACTAGAAGAAAATCGAAAAAATTTTGCTTAAAAACTGTTTTTTTTGTATTTAGGTTACATATATATAAAATAATGTCCTAATTGAATGATTTTTCCCCGCATAGATTCGAAACAAAATGGAAAAAATTATTTTTGTTACTGTATTAAGCAAATATACAGAGGGAAGTCGAAAAATTTCCTGATGATATGCAATAAAACAATAATTTCAATATATTTTGCATAAAATAGGGAAAAAATATCAAATTTTTGATTCTCGTGATAACTTTGAGTAACCCTCGAAATTGTAAATGAGCAAATCTTCGAACTCTTACCCTAAAAAATATTTTCTTTCCGATTCCAAAGCGAGTTTGATATCTTTTTGACCATCGATGTCTCTTTGCGAACGATTTACTACCCCGACATAACCTCGTCTTAGGGGTAATAATTTATTTTCAAGAATTAATCTGGCGTCTGTACCTTCATCCATAATATCTAGTTTTGTGATCACCCCTATTGTACGATATCCTTAAAAACAAACAACCGATCTGACAACGTTGCTAATTATATTGGAGGTTTAATCAATTTTACACTGTGCCGCGTTGCCAATTTTTCTATTTTCACTTGATCTATTTTCAATTTGATCATAAAACTGAATATATATTGAAAAATTCAATAAAAATCAATATTCTTGTAACGAAAACAGTATTGTTTGAAAATTAGTAGATTTACTGATGAATCTATTTATATGGCAACACTGTATAATATAATGTAATGTTCGTTTTATCAACAATAATAATCTAAAATTAATTTCTCACAAGATTTTATGAAAAATATTCGTAGAGATAAAAATTTATTGCTTTAAATGTGATAAAAAAATATAAATAATATTGTATTAAAATTTTAATTTAAAACATACGATTTTTCACTATATAAAAAGTTAATATCTATTATACTGAAACATGACAACAGCGCTAAATCTATTTTCAATATATTTTGACAGACGAAATTCTAAGAATACGTTATTGTACTTTCATATAAGAATTGACTGTTCAATCGTTAAGATCAAGGCCAGTTAAAAAAATAAAAAGAAGAAAATCTTCATAGACACAGTCATACGAGAAACGCGACTTTATTATTTTGTACTTGTGTTTACGATTATGTGTCACGTGATAATATCCGTTATGTTTACGAGGGTATACTCGAAAGTAGTGAGTATAAATTAGATTCAGTTTACCTTGCGGATCAACTTCTCTTGCAATTTGTAAAGCATCTGAATTCGCTAAATCGGTATTGGCAGGCGTTACCGCCAAAATCAGACAAGATTCTTTTTTGATAAATTGCATAATCATATTTCTGATTTGTTGTTCGATGTCAGCTGGTTGATCTCCTATCGGTACTTTCGTCATCCCCGGTAAATCTATCAGTGTTAAATTCAGGACTGAAATGAATATTGAAAAAAAAAAAATTATACCGGGGTAATTCCAAAAGAAATATTTCGTAAAAATGAAAATTTATTGAAAAATCAACTATATTTGTATACAGGGTGATTCTTAAGTTCGGATTATTTCCAATTGGAATAAAAACTTACCGTGCGGGGAATAAATTTTCAGATTTATGGGAAGCGTTGAAATTCCTTTATTGTTTCCAGTAATTCTATCGGTTTCGGCTTCGATTTCTTTCCTAACCTCATCGAAATCGGTGAATTTCTTTCCCTTGTTATGCAGGAATTCGGCATATTCTATAAAAACAATTGAAAATATTATTTCGGGACACCCAGTATGTTATCGAATTTTCAATAGCGCAACCACGCCTTCCGTTGCTACGTATTATACAGGATGGGTCATTTATTTTGATTAAATTAATCAACTATTTAATTATACATATTGACTCACCAAATTTGGAATGAATCAGTTGAAGGATAAGCGGCCTCCTGGTTACGATTCCCGATCCTCTCGGTAAAAAATCTCTGTAACAAAATATTTATTTAAAACTACGTCACTAATTATCCGTTTTCAAGTTTTATTGGCGCTGTACGTAAATATTTGGACTCGAATTGTTTTTTTTTTTTTAATAAATTGTATAAAGAAAGCGCCTTTGAATATTTGACCTTGAAAAATATATTAAAAACGATCATTTCTTAAACAGAGACGTACTTATATAAAATAAATAAGTACAGAGACATAATAAACATAACGAAACGTCTTAAAAACCTTTAAAAGTTACGATTTATACATTATTTTTAATTAATATATGAAATGGAAGTGAAAATATTGATTAGGAGTGGAAAACACGAGTGTAACCTCCTCTTAGACCGTCTACTAGTTACTGGAAAGGCGTTCAGAGGGTCTAATGATTGCCAGAGTGGCAATTGGAGCAGATTTTGAAAGGAATTGGTGACCTGTACCAACAGCGAAGTCACCAAGATCAATAAGAAAGAAGAAGAGAGTAGAACCTCCTCTTAGAGCGTCTGTTGGTCACTAGAAAGGCGACTGGAGCAGTTTCTGAAAGGAATTAGTGACCTATATCACCAATGAAGACACCAAGATCAACAAGAGACCAGATGGGAGTGGAAACTACTCTTAGAGCGTCTACTGGTTTACCAGAGAGGCAATTGGAGCTGCTTTTGGAAGGAAACAGCAACCTATACCAACAGGGAAGTCACCAAGATCAATAAGAAAGAAGAAAAGAGTAGAACCTCCTCTTAGAGCATGTGTTGTTGACTGGAAAGGCGACTGGAGCAGTTTCTGAAAGGAATTAGTGACCTATATCACCAATGAAGACACCAAGATCAGCAAGAGACCAGATGGGAGTGGAAACTACTCTTAGAACGTCTACTGGTTTGTCAGAGAGGCAATTGGAGCTGCTTTTGGAAGGAATCAGCAACCTATACCAACAGGGAAGTCACCAAGATCAATAAGAAAGAAGAAAAGAGTAGAACCTCCTCTTAGAGCATGTGTTGTTGACTGGAAAGGCGACTGGAACAGTTTCTGAAAGGAATTAGTGACCTATATCACCAATGAAGACACCAAGATCAGCAAGAGACCAGATGGGAGTGGAAACTACTCTTAGAGCGTCTACTGGTTTACCAGAGAGGCAATTGGAGCTGCTTTTGGAAGGAAACAGCAACCTATACCAACAGGGAAGTCACCAAGATCAATAAGAAAGAAGAAAAGAGTAGAACCTCCTCTTAGAGCATGTGTTGTTGACTGGAAAGGCGACTGGAACAGTTTCTGAAAGGAATTAGTGACCTATATCACCAATGAAGACACCAAGATCAGCAAGAGACCAGATGGGAGTGGAAACTACTCTTAGAACGTCTACTGGTTTGTCAGAGAGGCAATTGGAGCTGCTTTTGGAAGGAATCAGCAACCTATACCAACAGGGAAGTCACCAAGATCAATAAGAAAGAAGAAAAGAGTAGAACCTCCTCTTAGAGCATGTGTTGTTGACTGGAAAGGCGACTGGAGCAGTTTCTGAAAGGAATTAGTGACCTATATCACCAATGAAGACACCAAGATCAGCAAGAGACCAGATGGGAGTGGAAACTACTCTTAGAACGTCTATTGGTTTACCAGAGAGGCAATTGGAGCTGCTTTTGGAAGGAATCAGCAACCTATACCAACAGGGAAGTCACCAAGATCAATAAGAAAGAAGAAAAGAGTAGAACCTCCTCTTAGAGCATGTGTTGGTGACTGGAAAGGCGACTGGAGCAGTTTCTGAAAGGAATTAGTGACCTATATCACCAATGAAGACACCAAGATCGGCAAGAGACCAGATGGGAGTGGAAACTACTCTTAGAACGTCTACTGGTTTACCAGAGAGGCAATTGGAGCTGCTTTTGAAAGGAATCAGCAACCTATACCAACAGGGAAGTCACCAAGATCAATAAGAAAGAAGAAAAGAGTAGAACCTCCTCTTAGAGCATGTGTTGGTGACTGGAAAGGCGACTGGAGCAGTTTCTGAAAGGAATTAGTGACCTATATCACCAATGAAGACACCAAGATCAACAAGAGACCAGATGGGAGTGGAAACTACTCTTAGAACGTCTACTGGTTTGTCAGAGAGGCAATTGGAGCTGCTTTTGGAAGGAATCAGCAACCTATACCAACAGGGAAGTCACCAAGATCAGTAAGAAAGAAGAAAAGAGTAGAACCTCCTCTTAGAGCATGTGTTGGTGACTGGAAAGGCGACTGGAGCAGTTTCTGCAAGGAATTAGTGACCTATATTACCAATGAAGACACCAAGATCAACAAGAGACCAGATGGGAGTGGAAACTACTCTTAGAGCGTCTACAGGTTTACCAGAGAGGCAATTAGAGCAGATTTTGAAAGGAATTGGTGACCTGTACCAACAGGGAAGTCACCAAGATCAATAAGAAAGAAGACCAAGACACCAAGATCAACAAGAGACCATATGGGAGTGGAAACTACTCTTAGAGCGTCTACTGGTTTACCAGAGAGGCAATTAGAGCAGATTTTGAAAGGAATTGGTGACCTGTACCAACAGGGAAGTCACCAAGATCAATAAGAAAGAAGACCAAGACACCAAGATCAACAAGAGACCATATGGGAGTGGAAACTACTCTTAGAGCGTCTACTGGTTTACCAGAGAGGCAATTGGAGCAGATTTTGAAAGGAATTGGTGACCTGTACCAACAGGGAAGTCACCAAGATCAATAAGAAAGAAGACCAAGACACCAAGATCAACAAGAGACCAGATGGGAGTGGAAACTACTCTTAGAGCGTCTACTGGTTTACCAGAGAGGCAATTAGAGCAGATTTTGAAAGGAATTGGTGACCTGTACCAACAGGGAAGTCACCAAGATCAATAAGAAAGAAGACCAAGACACCAAGATCAACAAGAGACCATATGGGAGTGGAAACTACTCTTAGAGCGTCTACTGGTTTACCAGAGAGGCAATTGGAGCTGCTTTTGGAAGGAATCAGCAACCTATACCAACAGGGAAGTCACCAAGATCAATAAGAAAGAAGAAAAGAGTAGAACCTCCTCTTAGAGCATGTGTAACTGAAGCCCAAATAAGCTGAAAATTCATAAGTTCGATTAAAATAAAGAGAGTTTGGCAACAATGTATTGCGTTTGAAATGAACGTCACATGATTTCAATACCTTGTTGTCAGACATTATCAGTATTCCGTAAATTGATGGTATTACCTTCAGCGTTACAAGTTGATACTTTATCGGGCCAATCGCATCTGTACGTTTCTCCATTAAACGCCAATCCTTCGGGACAATCGAATACGTACGCGTGTCCATCGACGCAATTTATAAATTTTCCACAATTAGCTTCGTCGCCCATTCTATAATAACCGAATTGGTGGGGACAATCGTCTGTTGGTTGAGCGGGATCTACAAAAATTCGTAATAATTAAAGAATAACCTCGTATTGTTAAATCGACTTACGTGTTTGTTCTCTTCCTGTACAGTCTACGTCAATGGGATATTGACATGGGAATGCGAATATGTCTGACGCAGCGTTAAATAGAAGCCCGTCCGGACATACTTTTTCTTCGGCAACTCCATCTTTGCATTCTATGTACCTGTAGAATAGAATTTCGAATGAAATTTAATTTCGTTTTTTCCACTATTTGCGATAACACTGGCAACCCTGCGTAGAAGTGACAGCATTATTAAAAAGCAATTTCATTCTAGTCGGCGTTGTTTGACATGGAGGGAAACGAAATTATTTTTCTTTATTTTTTAAATTAGTTATTAAATATTTTGCACGTGTTATTTTTAATATATTTTATGACGTAAATACAGGGTATAGTTATTGTGTGTAAAAGAATTTCATTGTTTGTGCTGTGGAGTGTTGTATGTACTACCTATATCGTAATTTTTCTCGGGATTGCCAGATAAATATGTAAGTACTATCAATTTTTGTTGAAAAATGCCCTATTATATAAAAGATAAACAATTTTTAAATATCATTACCCGTCGCAAGTGCTAGTGGGGAAACGACCGTTTTTTTCTGGACAAGCTCTCGAATTTACTGCAACTTGTGGTGTATTTCTTACAAAATCACTTTGGTAGATTGGTTGTCGATAATTTTGGCTGTAGGCTGAAAAGTATCATTTTTAAGTAAACTTTATGAGAATATCGGATTTGTATTTAATGTTTTTGAGCGGGAATTAATGTAGGCCACATCATCACCACTAAAGAGATCGGTTCGAACTTCGTACTTATTCGGCCGAAACCGGACATGCCGCCATTTAATAATAAAACGAAATATTTTTAATTGTAAACATTTATTTTCTACCTATTCGTATGAGAGGGTGTAGTTTAATGTTTTTTTATAAATTAAAAATTTATGTCCTATTATCAACCTACATTTTTTTCACACCTTAACAAAAAAAAAATAGTAGAATCGATGTTATGATTTAACTAATAATCGATTACGTAAATATTACTTTCTCTATTGATCTCAAAAAATAAGCAATAAATAATTTGTTAATAATTATTGTCGTTTATAATATTAATTTTGAAATATTCAACGCATTGTTATCAGTTATCAGTCGTTGATTTACATACGGGGTAGTGCAAAAATACTTTTTTCGATACTTCAATCGATTTGGTAAAACGAGTTACGTAATTTTTCTTTCACTCAAGGCGTATCTTCGAAATTGAAACTTTCACGAGAATATTATATTTATGAGAATATTCAAAATGTCAAGGTAACCGTAGGTTAGTTAATTACCTGTTTTATCAACTGAGAAAATTGTTTATTGCCGAGGGATTGTCACGTGATCGTCTAATCAATATAAATGTCATCAATATACAGGGTGCGAAAGATATATAACAAACATATTAATATTATTACGTCTTAATTAGCTATTTAATGGCGTCCAACGACTAACTAATTAATTATTATAACGAAAATATAAATTTTCCACACTACTAATATCTTCAATCATTATAAACAACATCCTGTATTAAATATTGTAGTGAATATCGAATCTGAGATTATGGTTATTTAAATGTAATCGAATATATAAATATTCCGATCACGTGTCCCTAATACAGCCTTGTAAAGATATTATTTTTGATTCGATGATTCGTTTCAGTAAAATACGAGGGTTATTCGGAAAGTGTCTAATCGCAATCGTTTTTCAAACATTTTTTTTTGGAGCAATTAGAGTTTTCCCTGTAGTTATTGACGTGTCTACTTTACGTTTAAACAACAAGTACGAATCGATGCGACGATCTAAGCTTACCGAGATATCTGCAAATATAACGAGACTAATTTTTCGAATAACCCTCGTATAAAAACTATGTAGGCAATTTAATAACCTACTATCGAAATTATTCCGAAAATTACGAGTTTTTTAGTCTAAAAATAGGATGAACTGCGTAATAAGGAAACGTGACGTGTATTCGAATTACTTATATACAGATTGTCCAATTAATTGGTTCATAATATTCTTTAATATTAACTTTCACTGTAAAGTTTTATCAAAATTCCGAAACCCAAATTCGTAAAAATAATCAATATCGAAATACTGTCTAATTATTAAAAAAAAATATATTTTATAAATTAGGAGATAAATCGATTTTTGTACTTACCCTGTATAATAAGAACGGCAGCGGTTAAAAGAACGCGTAGTGACCACATGGTGACTGTTAAACATCTAACATTAAAATAAACTTAACGAAAAAGAAGATGAATCTTCGCAACTCGAGTCGTTCGCTTACTTTTTGGCCAGTGGCGTGCATCGAAATTTGTTCAAACAAATTTTGTTCACTCAAACAACAAATAATTTATTATAAAATAAATTCAGTAGGATACAACCTATTTTATTTGAAAAATATGAAGTACAATCAGTATATTACGAAAAGTCTTCATACAATTTAATTCGCGACAAGCTACGAAATTTAAATCTGTACATCGAATCTTCCAGATTCAAATCCTTGTGACTTTTTTCTGTTGAATAACCGTTTAATATTAATAGCCTTTTAAATATCTCAATTCGAACTAAAAATTTCTAATTAATTAATTCTCATTTACATAAACTTTTATATCCACCCCTGTATATTTATTTTAAATTTTTAATGCTGCCAATCGCAAATCCACAGTATTGCCAACTTTAATTAGATTTACTTCGTTTTGGTTATGAATAATTTGTAGTTGAATTAAGTTACGTACGCCTATGTACAGAGACCCCTTTAAAATAATATTCAAGGTCTTTAGAAATGATGAAAAAAGGTATTGAAGAGATATATCGGTTGTTTAAAATTTCTACGGCTGTTGAATCAATAAAATTACATAACACGGCGTGTTATAAAATCTGATAAACTTGGAGAAAACGACGAGAATGATATCTCATTACAAAGAGAATAAAACACTTATCATCGGTGTGGAATTATGCAATATATGATAGAATTGGTGTCGGAAATATTAAAAGAAACTCGTATATACTAATTATTTTATGCAATTGTCGTAAATTCTATCCTAACCTATGAAAAACTGTCATATCAACCACTGGTGGAATAAGTTGCAGTGTTGCCAAGTTTATTTATTTTCCTAATGTAACTAAATATTTTGTAAATCTTGTCCTAAGTATGTTATTTGCATGAAAAATATTGGAAAATAGAAAAATTATTCTGCAAATATTTACTAGTAACGTAAGTGTTGAAATAATTATTATTTTATTATTTCAATAAGGAAAATCATTTGTTCTACGGATTCCCCACCTCTACATTTACAAATATGTCAAATACAACAACTCACAACATTTTATTTTGTGGAATTATATTCCTTTTGTTTAATTTTTTATTAATTTGTATTTAATTGAAAAAAAAAATCCATTACTTTATTCAATGACCTCAAATTATAATAGAAATACATTCCTCCATTTTGTTTTCGTTTTAGACTTGTTGTCAAGTACCACAGATCTCACTAAATGTCAAATTTCGATATTAGTTTTCAATGTAATGTTATAGAACACAATATACTAATATTAATCGATTTAAAATCGATTCAAATTAATCCCGAATGATGAAAAAAAAAACACAAACATTTTAAACAAAAATAATATTATTGTATTCAAAACGTAAAATAAAATTTGTTACAACACAATCGATTAGTTTGTTAGTCGACAGATTGACAAAATATAATACTGCTAACTGATCCTGAAAACATAAAATACGATAAGTCATTTGGAACGAGCGAAATCATCACAACACAACAAGCCACAATGACATGCGTTAAAGCATCTAAAATCACAGACGTTTAAAATTAAAAGCGACATCTATACTTTCAAAAATAAACCTAAAATAATAAGGTTTAAAGTTGCCCAGAAAACTGTAAGTGGTGTTAAGTGTAGAGATGGGAACTTCTGTTTATATTGTTATTCAGTTATTTTTTAACTCGTAAATAGAAATTCCCATCTCTGTAAAAATAAACACCAACATTTTTAGGTTTGTAGCTATAGCAAGTTCTGAATTATTAAAAAGATAAAAGCAGCTACGTCATGAGTCTGGTATACATACAATAAATATTGAATAGATGTAGATCAAGTGGATATTAAGGAATTGATAATATATAAAATTTTGGAATCAAATTGGAATTTGCTATAGGCCGAGGTTCAGAAATATTTTTCTCACTCTTATATTTCCTCAATTTTCCTGAAAAATTAAATGATTCGAGGTTAGAGGTGGAAGTCAACAATTGCCAACTTTTATATTTTTTTATTGTTAATATAAAAAAAAAACGGTAAATAAAAATATTTTGTAAATTTTTTTGATAAATATGATCTTATATTAAATATCGTTCTGGTAATGAAGGTGGCGTACCTGGAGGCGGCGGCGGAGCTGGTCTAGAAAATACTGGAGGCGGTGTTGATAATCTATAATCTAAAAACGTTTTTAAATGATCAATAGTGATAATAATTTGTTATTATTCAATTATAAACTTCGAAAAATAATTAGATCAAGCAACAGAAAGATTTATAAAAAAATTACGTAGAAAATAAGTTATAACAGTGGATCTGGCAACACTGTCTAAAGATATAAATTGATGATATACCCCCACCGACTTCAGTTACTCTTCGATTGTGTTCCGTGACAGTCGTGTTTGTTGAGTGTTAGTTATCGACTGGATATTAACAATTAAACTTTTTAAAGTTTTTAAAATGTGAGTAAAAGTATTGAATTAACCCCGTTGCTTGTTCTAAATAGTAAAATATAAATTGAAAATTACTTTTTTTAGTCGCTATTGTCGGTTTATTAGAAACAGTTGATAGGGAATAGTGATTTTCTTCTTCTTTATTAATTAAAGTATTACTGGAACATTTCATCGTACAGTCACCTATTATATCTAAAGCTGATTTACAAGCTTGAAACATCGCCATTTTTTCTTCTCGTTTTTTAACTTCCGCCGGACATTCTTCTAATAAATTAATCTATAAAAACAAATTTCGATTTCCATAAGAGAAATTTTCGCAATTCCCGTTTATTTTCCACTCACCTGATCTTCTTGAGCATAAATACTGACGAGTAACTCTTCGAATATAAACATTTTCGTATTTTTAATTATCAAATGCGTGATTATTTTGGGAACTAAATCTTTGGTGGCTTTGCTCACTATCGACATGTAACTTTCCACTAAATTTCTTATCACTTCAACTTGTCTTTTAAGTTGAGGATCGACGTCGTTATCTATTATCGCGTTATCTTCTTCTGTTTCATCGTTGATCGGCTTTTCGGGGTAAACGCCGGCTCTTAAGAACGACGCTTTCCACGAATTCATATCGTCTAAAGAACTACAACTCAGTTCCAATTGTTTGTAATCCTACAAATTTTGCTCTGAAGAGAACGTAAGTTTGCACAACTCCCCCCTAATTCGTATATAAATTCCAAATAGACGCAAAATTAGTTCAATTTTGGGTACATTTTAAATCCCATGCTTCGATTCTTCAGAATCACCCTATATAATTGTTAACCGTTAACAGCTGTCTGGGTCTATTAGTTCGAAACAGTGTTGCCAGGCTTTTTTATCGACTTTTCTTTTTAGTATTTTGTTTTATAAAATTGCTAATTATTATAAAAATTGAGTTAACTGTTAAAATTAAATAATTTCTAAATTTGGCTTAATGGCTTAATTTGGTTTTAATAAACAAATTTTTGTTGCGAAAACTTTCTTATTAGAAGTTTATAGTTCAATACCGGCAACGCTGGTTTAAATACATAAACGTTTAACGCGACGTTGTCATATGTAAAAATTCTTTAAGGTTTCAATTCTAATTTAATAATCTACTTCGAAAACAAGCTATAAACATAAAAGTATATTGAAAAAATATTAATATTTTTGTTATCGTCGCGAATATTATTTTTAATCTATCCATAATGCAATTTTTACTTTTACATATAAAAATAATTTAGTTGTGACAACACTGGTTCGAATTTATCTCTAGACTATACGGTTTTTACGAAGCGACGTTGTCATGTTGTATAAAATATCTTTAAAAAACTTTGTAATCTGAAATTTTGTTGCATATGTTATCTAATTGGTTTTGTATGATCACGAAAGTGATGTTGTATGATAGTATCAACGTTCTTCTTACGATTTTTTTGTATTACAACGTTGCCATTTCACAATTTTAGGTACAATGTTTTTTTTTTTGAAAACAACATTTACTCCAACTTCAACCCTGTATATTAGTCACTAGTATAGAACTGAAGGAATACAATGTAGAAAGGAACTTAGACAGACGTTTTCTCAATTGATTCATGTCAACAATGAAACTATATCTCAAATAGCTGCCGAAATACAAAATGTCTTACACAAGCGTGTCAAATTTTTTTGTAATTTCTGGATTTTTTTGTTGTTTTTTCTAAAAATCATGTTACATTTCGATTAAAATGTGTAACTTTCTGCTGTAATCCTTTTTTTAGGACATCCCGATCGTTGGATAGTCATTCTCAGATTTATTAATAATTAATATAATGTTAAAATTTTGTTAAGGAAATTTTGATAAAAGTGGCAACAACGCGATACTACTTGGTGCGAAAAGAGAGAGAGAGATGTTGCTTGGCCGCCATTACAATGACATCATCGTATGTTCGTAGCAGTTCTTGAAATCGAATTAAAAATGAAATTATACAGGGTCTACTCTAGTTTCCAATAACAGATAAATCAATTTGAAAACGAAATAAAAAAATTAAACATTTTTTTGAATCTATTTCAATCTTCAAAACTTGAAAAAGAAAACGTCGAAATATAAATATTATAGCAGGTCATCTTACCTTATATACATTAGCGCCGTTGGGTAAGAATAAAGCAAAAGTTGGTTTCTTATTTATAAAACCAGATCCGACATCCCTTAATCTCAATTTATTTAAAGGTAAAATGTACTGAATTTCCTTTTCCGTTTCATCTTTGTACCACGCCAAATTATCCGAAGACAGAACATACCAGAAGCTTCTTCCTTTTATAATACTTAGATTATGCAACGTCATATAACCTTTTCTGATCACTTGATTACCCAAATGATCGTTACTGACCGGAACTGATTTTTTAGCTTGATTTTCAGCACTGAAATAATTTTTATTCTATTGGCAACACCGCAATATATTTCCCCTACTATTGACGTCATTAGTGAGATATTTGTTAGAGGTGGGCGATGTTACCATGGAATTAAACGGAACGACTTTGAAAATAAAAATTTATACAGGGTTAATATGCACTTACTTGGCGAATCCTATAAAGTCTTCGTGGTTTGTATTCATATAAGACAATTGACAATGTATATAAACCGAAAGTTGGTCTTTACAAAATTCTTCTCTTCGTCTTAAATAATTCGTTATTATCCTCTCTACTATTTCTTTTAATCTCGGAAACCTCGACATCTACGAGAATTATTAAATGTTTTGTAGAGATAATTTTTTTTACATTTACAGTGTTGCCGTACCTGATCTGTACACGTACGAATGATATTTATTAATTCGGTTACTACTAAGTTGACGCATTCTAGACACGGTTCTTTAAGTCTAGCTATCTGTTTTTTAACTATAGCGTCGAAAGCTAAATCGGGTGTAAAAAGCCCGATCTGAAACGAAAATAATATATACAGGATGTCCAGTAAAAGACGATCGTAAATTACAGAAATGATAAATTGTTGAAATACTATAAAAAAAGTATTACAACGAGTTTATATACAGGGTGTACAATGAAAGATATATAATAAGAAGGAATTCTAACCTATAAAAAAATTATTATCATTTCTCTAATTGAAACGGCATTATATATACGGGGTGTACAAAGTTTTTACCCTGATTCCGTGTATGTTGGCAATGGCGATCGCTATTTCTCGTCTTAATTCGCTTTCGTCGAATTCCATTTTGACTATTTCGAAAGGGAACCGTTCGTGGAATATGCAATTAATTTTGGCACCACCCGAGAGTTCCGTCGTATTGACGTCGTCCGATCTAGAACCTTCTAACACTTTTTCGAAACTCAACGCAAATTGTTGGATCATCCTATAAAATTTTCCGGTTTCATTTACGGAATTTCGGTTCGAAAAATTCATTCAAAAGTAATAATAATCGAAAATGACATATTTTCGTGGTATCTACCTGATACTTTCGGCTAAATATTCCTGGGTAGTCATTTTTTTTTGAGTCCGTTTAAAAAATTTATCGATTTTAATGTCACCTGTTTACGAAATACATATTACAAATATGACGTTTATTATAATATGTCAAAATACGTCTATATAATCTAGAATCATTTCTTTCTGAATTAATTTATATATTTTCAAGACTTTTTACACAATATGACAACGTCGCGTCGTTAAAACAATACACCTTAATTATAATTCGAACCAGTGTTGTCATATCGGTAAATAGAGTTGAGGTAAAGTTTTTTTTTTTTCTTTTAAATATTGATAGAAATGTAATTTCATTGGAAAACGCCTTTTCAAAGTTTACCTATTTGAACCACTTATAACTTGGGTTCTTTTTTCCAAAAAATACTAATAGTTTATAAAATTTTTTCATTTTCACAAACTTTATCACATCTCTATCAATATTTTCCTATACGCATAGAAATAATTAAGTTATGGCAACACTGGTTCGAATTTAGTAGGCTGTATTGTTGTACAACACAACGTTGTCATATTGTGTGAAGAATTTTTAAAATAAATTCAATAATACAAGTTTCGATTTTAAGATATGTGATATTTGTGCATTGTTTAAATTTTTAAATTAAATAGGCATTCTCCTTTTCCCCATAAAACAATTTCCTGTTCAGATCTTTTTTATGAAAAATTGAAAATAGTGGCAACAACGTGAACTATGATTCTTTGCCGTGATAGGAAAGTTGTCGTTTAGCGGCCATTACAATGACATCATATATTTCTAAGTCACCGTTCACGGAATACATATCAAAAATACTTCCTTATCCTTATTCTGATAATTAATAAAAAAATTCGATTAAATAGCCGAACTATAAATACATAATAGAAAAACTGGCAACTACGCCTTTTCTTTTATGTGAACGAGCCTACTAGTAGTTAAGTTGCCAGGTGTATATTCAATATTGTAGCTGTGACGCTGAATGAATAAAGTCACTTGATATAAAAAAGAAGATTGTTGACAGTTCATGATATTGAAAGTGTGAATATTGTGTAATTGCATGAATCTGGCTTTGAATGAGTGAATAAAGTACAAAAAAAACATTATGGTAAGTGATTCATTCTATTTTTAACCAATAAACCTTCCATTTGATATATAAAATTCAATTTACTCACGATTCGAATAGAATAAAATTGAAAAGTAAGTTTGAAGAGTCGCCATTAAATTATTAACGATATAAAAACAAAAATTTGATATATTATATTCATTTATTAGAGCAAAATAATTTACTAGTAAACTTTTTAATTAAATATTTTTTTCATTTAAACAAAATACGCTGTTGCCAAATATCTTTTGATTCAAAACTTAATACTTACTGTAACAACGCCTTGTTTTTCAAACTCGGATCGTCCGGGCTGAATTTCTTAAAATCTCCCAATTCTTTTTCCAAAATGATCATTTGTTTTTGTAATTTATCTCTCAATGAGGGTAATGTGTTTCTAATATGATTCGTTAGTTGTTCATTCAAAACTTTTTGTAAATATGGCGTTCCAAGTTTATCTGCAATGTGTCTATAAGCTGGGTGTCTAAAAAATATCAAAAACCATCGTACCTACTAGAAGAAAATCGAAAAAATTTTGCTTAAAAACTGTTTTTTTTGTATTTAGGTTACATATATATAAAATAATGTCCTAATTGAATGATTTTTCCCCGCATAGATTCGAAACAAAATGGAAAAAATTATTTTTGTTACTGTATTAAGCAAATATACAGAGGGAAGTCGAAAAATTTCCTGATGATATGCAATAAAACAATAATTTCAATATATTTTGCATAAAATAGGGAAAAAATATCAAATTTTTGATTCTCGTGATAACTTTGAGTAACCCTCGAAATTGTAAATGAGCAAATCTTCGAACTCTTACCCTAAAAAATATTTTCTTTCCGATTCCAAAGCGAGTTTGATATCTTTTTGACCATCGATGTCTCTTTGCGAACGATTTACTACCCCGACATAACCTCGTCTTAGGGGTAATAATTTATTTTCAAGAATTAATCTGGCGTCTGTACCTTCATCCATAATATCTAGTTTTGTGATCACCCCTATTGTACGATATCCTTAAAAACAAACAACCGATCTGACAACGTTGCTAATTATATTGGAGGTTTAATCAATTTTACACTGTGCCGCGTTGCCAATTTTTCTATTTTCACTTGATCTATTTTCAATTTGATCATAAAACTGAATATATATTGAAAAATTCAATAAAAATCAATATTCTTGTAACGAAAACAGTATTGTTTGAAAATTAGTAGATTTACTGATGAATCTATTTATATGGCAACACTGTATAATATAATGTAATGTTCGTTTTATCAACAATAATAATCTAAAATTAATTTCTCACAAGATTTTATGAAAAATATTCGTAGAGATAAAAATTTATTGCTTTAAATGTGATAAAAAAATATAAATAATATTGTATTAAAATTTTAATTTAAAACATACGATTTTTCACTATATAAAAAGTTAATATCTATTATACTGAAACATGACAACAGCGCTAAATCTATTTTCAATATATTTTGACAGACGAAATTCTAAGAATACGTTATTGTACTTTCATATAAGAATTGACTGTTCAATCGTTAAGATCAAGGCCAGTTAAAAAAATAAAAAGAAGAAAATCTTCATAGACACAGTCATACGAGAAACGCGACTTTATTATTTTGTACTTGTGTTTACGATTATGTGTCACGTGATAATATCCGTTATGTTTACGAGGGTATACTCGAAAGTAGTGAGTATAAATTAGATTCAGTTTACCTTGCGGATCAACTTCTCTTGCAATTTGTAAAGCATCTGAATTCGCTAAATCGGTATTGGCAGGCGTTACCGCCAAAATCAGACAAGATTCTTTTTTGATAAATTGCATAATCATATTTCTGATTTGTTGTTCGATGTCAGCTGGTTGATCTCCTATCGGTACTTTCGTCATCCCCGGTAAATCTATCAGTGTTAAATTCAGGACTGAAATGAATATTGAAAAAAAAAAAATTATACCGGGGTAATTCCAAAAGAAATATTTCGTAAAAATGAAAATTTATTGAAAAATCAACTATATTTGTATACAGGGTGATTCTTAAGTTCGGATTATTTCCAATTGGAATAAAAACTTACCGTGCGGGGAATAAATTTTCAGATTTATGGGAAGCGTTGAAATTCCTTTATTGTTTCCAGTAATTCTATCGGTTTCGGCTTCGATTTCTTTCCTAACCTCATCGAAATCGGTGAATTTCTTTCCCTTGTTATGCAGGAATTCGGCATATTCTATAAAAACAATTGAAAATATTATTTCGGGACACCCAGTATGTTATCGAATTTTCAATAGCGCAACCACGCCTTCCGTTGCTACGTATTATACAGGATGGGTCATTTATTTTGATTAAATTAATCAACTATTTAATTATACATATTGACTCACCAAATTTGGAATGAATCAGTTGAAGGATAAGCGGCCTCCTGGTTACGATTCCCGATCCTCTCGGTAAAAAATCTCTGTAACAAAATATTTATTTAAAACTACGTCACTAATTATCCGTTTTCAAGTTTTATTGGCGCTGTACGTAAATATTTGGACTCGAATTGTTTTTTTTTTTTTAATAAATTGTATAAAGAAAGCGCCTTTGAATATTTGACCTTGAAAAATATATTAAAAACGATCATTTCTTAAACAGAGACGTACTTATATAAAATAAATAAGTACAGAGACATAATAAACATAACGAAACGTCTTAAAAACCTTTAAAAGTTACGATTTATACATTATTTTTAATTAATATATGAAATGGAAGTGAAAATATTGATTAGGAGTGGAAAACACGAGTGTAACCTCCTCTTAGACCGTCTACTAGTTACTGGAAAGGCGTTCAGAGGGTCTAATGATTGCCAGAGTGGCAATTGGAGCAGATTTTGAAAGGAATTGGTGACCTGTACCAACAGCGAAGTCACCAAGATCAATAAGAAAGAAGAAGAGAGTAGAACCTCCTCTTAGAGCGTCTGTTGGTCACTAGAAAGGCGACTGGAGCAGTTTCTGAAAGGAATTAGTGACCTATATCACCAATGAAGACACCAAGATCAACAAGAGACCAGATGGGAGTGGAAACTACTCTTAGAGCGTCTACTGGTTTACCAGAGAGGCAATTGGAGCTGCTTTTGGAAGGAAACAGCAACCTATACCAACAGGGAAGTCACCAAGATCAATAAGAAAGAAGAAAAGAGTAGAACCTCCTCTTAGAGCATGTGTTGTTGACTGGAAAGGCGACTGGAGCAGTTTCTGAAAGGAATTAGTGACCTATATCACCAATGAAGACACCAAGATCAGCAAGAGACCAGATGGGAGTGGAAACTACTCTTAGAACGTCTACTGGTTTGTCAGAGAGGCAATTGGAGCTGCTTTTGGAAGGAATCAGCAACCTATACCAACAGGGAAGTCACCAAGATCAATAAGAAAGAAGAAAAGAGTAGAACCTCCTCTTAGAGCATGTGTTGTTGACTGGAAAGGCGACTGGAACAGTTTCTGAAAGGAATTAGTGACCTATATCACCAATGAAGACACCAAGATCAGCAAGAGACCAGATGGGAGTGGAAACTACTCTTAGAGCGTCTACTGGTTTACCAGAGAGGCAATTGGAGCTGCTTTTGGAAGGAAACAGCAACCTATACCAACAGGGAAGTCACCAAGATCAATAAGAAAGAAGAAAAGAGTAGAACCTCCTCTTAGAGCATGTGTTGTTGACTGGAAAGGCGACTGGAACAGTTTCTGAAAGGAATTAGTGACCTATATCACCAATGAAGACACCAAGATCAGCAAGAGACCAGATGGGAGTGGAAACTACTCTTAGAACGTCTACTGGTTTGTCAGAGAGGCAATTGGAGCTGCTTTTGGAAGGAATCAGCAACCTATACCAACAGGGAAGTCACCAAGATCAATAAGAAAGAAGAAAAGAGTAGAACCTCCTCTTAGAGCATGTGTTGTTGACTGGAAAGGCGACTGGAGCAGTTTCTGAAAGGAATTAGTGACCTATATCACCAATGAAGACACCAAGATCAGCAAGAGACCAGATGGGAGTGGAAACTACTCTTAGAACGTCTATTGGTTTACCAGAGAGGCAATTGGAGCTGCTTTTGGAAGGAATCAGCAACCTATACCAACAGGGAAGTCACCAAGATCAATAAGAAAGAAGAAAAGAGTAGAACCTCCTCTTAGAGCATGTGTTGGTGACTGGAAAGGCGACTGGAGCAGTTTCTGAAAGGAATTAGTGACCTATATCACCAATGAAGACACCAAGATCGGCAAGAGACCAGATGGGAGTGGAAACTACTCTTAGAACGTCTACTGGTTTACCAGAGAGGCAATTGGAGCTGCTTTTGAAAGGAATCAGCAACCTATACCAACAGGGAAGTCACCAAGATCAATAAGAAAGAAGAAAAGAGTAGAACCTCCTCTTAGAGCATGTGTTGGTGACTGGAAAGGCGACTGGAGCAGTTTCTGAAAGGAATTAGTGACCTATATCACCAATGAAGACACCAAGATCAACAAGAGACCAGATGGGAGTGGAAACTACTCTTAGAACGTCTACTGGTTTGTCAGAGAGGCAATTGGAGCTGCTTTTGGAAGGAATCAGCAACCTATACCAACAGGGAAGTCACCAAGATCAGTAAGAAAGAAGAAAAGAGTAGAACCTCCTCTTAGAGCATGTGTTGGTGACTGGAAAGGCGACTGGAGCAGTTTCTGCAAGGAATTAGTGACCTATATTACCAATGAAGACACCAAGATCAACAAGAGACCAGATGGGAGTGGAAACTACTCTTAGAGCGTCTACAGGTTTACCAGAGAGGCAATTAGAGCAGATTTTGAAAGGAATTGGTGACCTGTACCAACAGGGAAGTCACCAAGATCAATAAGAAAGAAGACCAAGACACCAAGATCAACAAGAGACCATATGGGAGTGGAAACTACTCTTAGAGCGTCTACTGGTTTACCAGAGAGGCAATTAGAGCAGATTTTGAAAGGAATTGGTGACCTGTACCAACAGGGAAGTCACCAAGATCAATAAGAAAGAAGACCAAGACACCAAGATCAACAAGAGACCATATGGGAGTGGAAACTACTCTTAGAGCGTCTACTGGTTTACCAGAGAGGCAATTGGAGCAGATTTTGAAAGGAATTGGTGACCTGTACCAACAGGGAAGTCACCAAGATCAATAAGAAAGAAGACCAAGACACCAAGATCAACAAGAGACCAGATGGGAGTGGAAACTACTCTTAGAGCGTCTACTGGTTTACCAGAGAGGCAATTAGAGCAGATTTTGAAAGGAATTGGTGACCTGTACCAACAGGGAAGTCACCAAGATCAATAAGAAAGAAGACCAAGACACCAAGATCAACAAGAGACCATATGGGAGTGGAAACTACTCTTAGAGCGTCTACTGGTTTACCAGAGAGGCAATTGGAGCTGCTTTTGGAAGGAATCAGCAACCTATACCAACAGGGAAGTCACCAAGATCAATAAGAAAGAAGAAAAGAGTAGAACCTCCTCTTAGAGCATGTGTTGGTGACTGGAAAGGCGACTGGAGCAGTTTCTGAAAGGAATTAGTGACCTATATCACCAATGAAGACACCAAGATCAACAAGAGACCAGATGGGAGTGGAAACTACTCTTAGAACGTCTACTGGTTTGTCAGAGAGGCAATTGGAGCTGCTTTTGGAAGGAATCAGCAACCTATACCAACAGGGAAGTCACCAAGCTCAATAAGAAAGAAGAAAAGAGTAGAATCTTCTCTTAGAGCGTCTGTTGGTCACTAGAAAGGCGGCTGGAGCAATTTCTGAAAGGAATTAGTGACCTGTACCATCAATGAAGACACCAAGATCAACAAGAGACCAGATGGGAGTGGAAACTACTCTTAGAGCGTCTACAGGTTTACCAGAGAGGCAATTAGAGCAGATTTTGAAAGGAATTGGTGACCTGTACCAACAGGGAAGTCACCAAGATCAATAAGAAAGAAGACCAAGACACCAAGATCAACAAGAGACCATATGGGAGTGGAAACTACTCTTAGAGCGTCTACTGGTTTACCAGAGAGGCAATTGGAGCAGATTTTGACAGGAATTGGTGACTTGTACCAACAGCGAAGTCACCAAGATCAATAAGAAAGAAGAAGAGAGTGCAACCTCCTCTTAGAGCGTGTGTTGGTCACTACAAAGGTGACTGGAGCAGTTTCTGAAATGAATTAGTGACCTGTATCACCAATGAAGACACTAAGATCAACAAGAGACCAGATAGGAGTGGAAACTACTCTTAGAACGTCTACTGGTTTGCCAGAGAGGCAATGAGAGCAGCTTTTGGAAGGAATTAGTGACCTGTACCATCAATGAAGACACCAAGATCAAAAAAAGACCAGATGGGAGTGGCAACTACTCTCAGAGCGTCTACTGGTTTGCCAGAAAGGTAATTTTGGCGAAGTACCAGTAATATACATCAGTTGTGACGATGCCAAGATGAGCAAGACGAAAAAAAAGTGTCATTAGAGATGTCATTAGTAATTGAATCCACTCGATGCTAATGGATTGCAGAAAAGATGCAACAAATACAACCACAACGTGACTGGGATTTGTTTACAGTAGCCGTAGACGCTGCATTCTTAAAAATTGGCCGTATCTCGTATATTTCAAGTTATTTGACATTTTTCTATGAACCTTGTATCAACTTAAGACAATGTACGAGGTTAATCTATTAGGATTATGTGATGTAGGACTATTTGAAACCTTAGTCGATATTTATTGACCATACCCCGTATGATTTGTAAAGGAAAAATGTGCCATAACCTCAAAATTAATCTTAGATGCCATTTTCGATTATAAAACATTGAAATATCTACGGGATTTTGATAAATAACTCAAAAAAAAGTTTTCAACGTTTTTAATTCATTGTTAACGGTATTTAATCAACGTATGTGTCATTAGAGGTTATGTAATCATTCGATATGTACTTGTTATTGTTTCCTGTTGTTATTGAATTCTTGATAAGACTTTTGTGTAGGTTTATTTTACACAGCCATTCGCCCAGACAAGCCCGGTTTAGCGTTAGTAATATACAGTGTGTTCAGAATAAAAACATCGTTATTCATTCCACTTTCAACGGTTGTTTACCAATAAAAATACGCTGCGTTAATTGTATCGTTTTAATTTATACTAATTAACAGTTTCTTGAACCTAAAGTGAGAATTAAGATAAATTTACGGGGTTGACAAGTAATAAAGCCAGTAATTAATATAAACTTGTTTTTTTCTGTATGTACAATACATAAAAATGATAATATTGATGTAAAAACTTTATATGGAACACGAAATTTAATTTACTTAGATCAAAATATAAAAAACTCTAATTTTTTCCATAAATTTTATCAAATTGTTCTCTCAAATAAAAGTTCTTTATAATGTCCGACCCTGTATATAGTAATGGCGGGTTAACCTTCAAAAAACAACAATTCAACTTCGCGTACATCGTGTATAATTTTTACTGCACTTTTTTTTTACTATAATTAACACATTTCGATATAAACGATTAAAAATTTTCAATTCCCGCTTCTCTACATACTCCATTATTAAAAAAAAACATTTCATATTTAAACTTATAGAGAAATGTGAGGTTAAATACTTCGTAAATAATTAACGGGTTCTTTTCAACGACGTAATTATAAAAATTTATTTTTCTGGTCCTACCTTCCGACGAAATTTTCTAAAACTGAACTTTTTCCAGCTGATTGTCCCCCCACCACGGCGATCTGGGGTAAATCGAGACTTAAGTTCACACCCAGTACAGTAAAAGCATCTTGTAACTTATTCACGATCGGTATTAAATGTTCCATACCGGCGTTACCCGCCATATTGTGTCTTTAGAAGAAAAAAATCACCAACTAATTCACGGTAAAACATAAATTATAAACAATTCAATAATCGTCGAACGTTCTGTGATGGCTACCGAGTCGCGAATGAATCATACACGATGGGACTATAGTTTTAAGCACTTTTAAGATAACCACACCATGATCTGCTTTTAGCTTATAATAAACAAGATTCGTTAACCGAGTATTTTGTTAATTTTCCTTGTGTTGCACAGTACACATTGTTATCTATAAAAAATTTAGGTTAGATATTTATTTTCAAGAGGTTAGTACGGTTACTAGGTGTTTAGAACAAATATTAATTATGTCACGATGAATTAAAATCAATCTAAATCTAATAATTATTTTTCTATTAGTTTCGGTACGTATATTCCAATTTTTATCATTACTCTTATACAGATTGTCTCGTAAAAAGGTAGATATTTGATATTGACAAATTAAGACCTAACCTTAAGTAAGTTGAAGTAATCTTAACCTAACTAATGTGAACCTTACCTGAATTCATACTTTTGTCTACATCAATAGATAATTCCATATTTTGATGTAAATAAAAGTTGTATAAATAAAAATTTTAACAATTATTTTTGACTTTCTTCAAAAAAACAACAGTTTACGACATCCAGAACGACGATAAATGTATTATTCCACCTCGAAAACATGTTTTATTGTGATCCTAAACCGGACTGATACGAAACTATAACTAATTATTCAAAATATCTAAAAAAACATCTCGTAAGATGAAAAGTCCCTTCAAAATGCATCAAAGGTATAAATTTTGTATAATAATAATAATAATCAGGGGTTTTTAATATATGCAATATTCTTTAAACACCCTATAAGAAGATTAATCTAGCTCAAAAACTACTTATTTATAATTATAAATCGACAACATTAATTTATATCAATATACATAAGGATTGGCCTAAAATTTTAATTGATATTATTCACAAACCAATCTGGTATTACTGGTTGCCTATTATTAGGTTTAAATTTAGTCGTATTACATTCTTGTTTCGTCTTATTACATTTTATCACTTTGATAATTATTGTAATTTGATATAATTATTATATCTAAATCTTTTATTATATTTTTTAAACACATTATTGTTTTTTTAACGCATCACCCTGTAACTATGAATATAGGGTAGGCGGGACTATAATCTCTCATCATAACATGGCCGCATCTTACGACGGTAACCATGGTAACTCCCCACGTTGTTCTAATGCCGATAAAGTAGAAATTCTTCTGATACAATACATTGTAGTCTTAATACGTCGGTTAATTTGTAAACATGTTTACCAAACGATATTTATCAGGTGCAATTAGAGACTATAACAAAAATTGATACTGTTCTAAGTAATTTTTGGATGACTTAGTATTGTTTCACAAATGTTTGTCGCCGGTTATATAAATAGATCTAAATATTACTATCGCACTTCGATAGTGAAGTTTGTTGAGAGATGTTAATTCGATGTTAATTTAAACGGTGAGTAAAAAAATTTTGTGTTTAGTTAATAAGATAGGGAAAAAGTTCGATGTCGTCGAAAAAGTATTCTATCAAACGGTTAGGTATTTGGAAAACTGAAATCTAAGGTTTTATGTTTAAAAAATGTTTAATTTAGGCTTATATTTTTCCAAAATCTATATTTATATTTTATACATACAAGTTATTATTTATTTAGGGCGTTTTATCGTAAATTCAATGCTTTTATCAACGTTTTTATCAACTTCCTGTTCTTTTATTTCACCATATCAAACTTTCGTAGAGGTTGTAGTATTTTGTATTGATTTATTCATAAACTAGATAATTTTAATAAATGTTTCTAATGTTTATTCCATACTTATTGAACGTACTGTATGCCGGCAGTCTCGAAGACGACGACAAACTAGTTTTACCCCTACTCTAAGTAGATGTACATAAATTTACCGCTCGATATGTGAACTTTAATTTCGTTAGTGACCAGAATACATGCTCAGTTTTTAATTTATCGTGAGCGTGATTAGTGAAAATAGAAGTAATTGCAATATTTTTTAATATTTCGATCATTTTCTAAAAAAGAAATTAGAGAATTTGCGTATACTAAAGGTTAGTGATTGTTATATACGTTGCTTTATCGGAAACTAACAAAATTTGGGAAAAATCTCCGCCACACCTCGTAAAAATTGATTGAATTTAATAGTTATTTGTTTGAAATTAATTAAGGACACCCTATATTGCTTCCTACTATTTTTTTTTATTCCCATCCACATTATTCCTGTCGTTAAAAAAATTGATTCATGAATTATTCACCACACCTCGTAAAAATTAGTTAAATTTAACATTTATTCGTTGGGTCCAATTTTTGATCGAAATTTTTTGTCATTTCAGAAATAATGTGGTTGTATTTACTATTTATATCGATAGTCCTGTTGCCAGTTATTTGGAAATCAAGTTCTTTAGGTAAAAAATGGATAAAATTTTCGATATATATAGCCTTTTCTTTCGCCGTTACACTTTTAATACCGATTTGGTTATTTAGGCCGAAAGACTACAGAAATGCATTGTAAGTTTAAACTTTACAAAAATACCATTGAAATATTTGTTCACCTCGTATAAAGACAAACCTACAGCACAGACCTTAAAATCATATTTAAACCTCCTATTATAACGATAAGAATCAAATAATACAATTATCTTGTTTACTTAGATATTTTTATAAAAGAAATTAGTTTCCTTAATCTTCAAAAAAAAAGATAACAAGTAGACATTTTTTTTTTACAAAAAAAAAAATCAGTCGATATCCTAACAAGATGTTTCATTCATAAATTTAATTATTTTAAAAGTCATCATTAAGTAAGGGAGAAACAGAACCAGCCGGCAACACTGGAAACCTTGAAACACAAGAGTATCAGCAGGCACAATGTTTGAAACTTAACAGTGTTGTCAGAGTGTAGTAATGGGATTCTAATCTGGGTAGAAATTATGGTTTTTGGTTTAATTAAGGTTATTTTTTTAGACTTCCCTCGGCTGGTTTTCGAGGTTTATGCAAAATATTAGGTCTAAAATACAGTATAGAAGGTCAAGAACATATTGTTAGAAATAGCGGCAGCGTTGTTTTGATAAATCATCAAAGTATATTAGATCTAATAGGTAGGTGAAAAATAATAAAATCCGTGGGAAATTGTAACTATTTGACAACATCGCATTTTTTTAATATTATTTTCAGTTCTGTCGTGCCTATGGCCAATTTTACCGAAATGTACGGTTATTTCAAAAAAAGAGATACTTTATTATGTTCCTATTGGATTGTCTTTTTGGTTGTGTGGAACTATTTTTATTGACAGATCTAAATCGTCGAATGCTCAAAATGCCGTTAACAAAACCGGCGAAATTATTAGAAAAACAAAGGTAGTTAAAAACATTGAATTTTAATATTTGCAATCATTAACATACTCGTATAATGGTGGGTGTAAAATGACACCAGCGGTTGCACAAAATATTTAAAAATATTTATTCGTTACCTCGGTGTTGCCAGATCTTTTGTCGACCTTTCCTCAAGCGACTAAAAAGTTTCTTAAAAAAACTACAACAAAATCAAATTTACAATATGAATTTTCAATAAAATGAAAAATTTTCATCTTGTAACTGACGGAAATAGATATCTTTCCAAGTAATTAATTTCAAAAAAGCTTTTACAAGTACAGAAATATCCATTGAATATAAATTTAAATATTTCAATTTCAAGAAAATCTTTGAACTCTGGCAACTCTGTAATTTATCATTTTTATCTACTTACATGGCTCCTGACCTCATTTCCCGTAGCTCCACGATGGAATATTATATTCTGAAATAATCGTTAAATAAAGGAATTTATTCCATTAACTTTTATGTATTAATACTTTATCTATGACTGTTCTTTTATATGTTCTGTGAAACTAATATGACAAATGACATGTTAACTATCAGAAATAAAAAAGAAGATGATTGTTATGACATATCGCTTTAACCTTAGAATGAACATTGTAATAACATTTTTATTAACAATTTGATTATTAATTAGAAAAAAATCAAAGAAATGTTTAAAAATTCATGAAGAAATCACTACGATTAATTTGATACACAATATAACAATGTAAGTATTACATTTAATACCACAATATCTCTACCAATCTTTAAATTATATTTTGCATTTTCTTTATTCAATTCAGACTATTTCCAAACAGTTATTCTTCAAATATATATTTGTGTTCACTAATTGTTTATATATTTCAATTGACCAATGAATATAGTTGTCCGTAGAATGTTTTATTTTAGTCTAGAGTATTAATATTTCCCGAAGGGACAAGAAATGATGGTCCCAAACTACTGCCGTTTAAAAAAGGCGCTTTCCATCTGGCAGTAGCTTCCAAATGTCCCATACAACCTGTAGCGGTATCCAGATTTACATTTTTGGGACCAAATAAATTTGAAGAAGGTATGTAACTACCTTCAGTTGATTTATCGATTAAAACCTCTCGTTTTCGTATAAGTATTGCCAATCTTTTTAAATTGAGCTCTTGTTAGCATAAAAACCCGATTTTAATCTCCCCAGTGACTTTTTTATCACAATTTTCAGGGGAAATTAAAATTAGAATCTTGCCTGCCATACCGACAAATAATTGTACAGTAGAAGATATTCCCAGGCTTATTGAAGAGACTTACAAGACTATGTCGGATAATGTAGATCAGCTTTCAACTACACCTAATTAATATTTAATATTTTTTATGATTGTAAATAAATTATTTTTACAAATTTTTGTTTTTATTGTCACCTTTTATATCCAAAAATGAAAATACGAACCAATAGACCTATCCGTTCGTTTTTTTTTTTTTAATCAAACAGTTTTGATTAGTTTATGTGTAATACTCTATTCATAGCTTTGTTTCGATGATCTGATTACGGATCAGTTTAGAACCGATCAAAAGTGCACTTTCATTGTAGTTCAAGGTTAGTTCAGTTTTAAATCGCCAGGTACAGTTCAGGGGTCACAACGATTTCATTAATTATTAATTACAAATCAGTGATAATATTTCTGATTCGAATGAATATAACAAAGCTATTATTTTGGATATAAATAAACATATTAATGATCACTTCAGTGTGATTGTAGATCTATGTCCAATTGTAACAATTAGATTTATGATCTAGAATTGACAAGTGAGCATAGAACTAATAAAAAATTAAGAATCAGAAAATCGTTCGGTAGGTATTGGAAAAGGTGAACTTTATTTTACGTTATTCTCTAGAAGCTTTTTCATAAACTATGATCCAATTCAAATATTTTTCCACTAAAAATTCACCTCCTTGGATCGAGTTAATTTGATGTTAGGAAGTGATCCCGATCATTTACATTGGAGTGATGAAACTGAACGAAGTAGTATACTACAATGACAAATGGCAAATATGACAGCTAAAGGTTTGTTTATATTTTTTTAATTTACTAACTATTAACCCCAGATATGTATTAATGTTTATACGCAGCGTAATTAATAGGATTCTAAGGTTTGTTATTTTTGTATTTATTATTATTATAGTTTTGAATTTAAAATTTTCGCCAAAAACAAAATAAAAGTCGAGTTGTAGGTTACAATTTGCTTTACAATTTATATCCCCTAGTTGACAATGTTGCTGAATCAAAGTAAACTTTATTTTTTATTTATATATAGTTATTATTTAAAATAATTCCGGTTTATTCAATTCATACATCTTAAACGCTCTTTCATTGGAAATAACATGTGCCCAAGGATGAAATAATGTAAAAATAAAAAACGTAACAAAATTAAATTAAAATTTATTTTAAAATAAATAAACAAAATTAAATCTTCTACAATTAGTTAAAACACAACATGAGAATAAACATTTAACAATAAAAAAATTGTTTTTCAATATATTGAACACTCAGCTAGTTTTTAAATTGTTTTTCACATTATTTTTTGAAGAAATTTCATTGACATTTTCTGATATCATTTTATAAGTTTTATCTATCAATTTTGGTATATCATCAGACGTACAACCTTCTGTAGAAACAGCTGGAAGAATTCTTATTGTTATGTGCCCTGAAAATTATTAGAAAACCATCAATCAACACCCCTAGAACCTCTTCACGTTATAAACAATGACTTAACCTCAATTTAAAGTTGATACATCAATAAAATCACGAAACGTTTACAAATTGAATAAAAAAAGACTAAAAATAATCAATTATGTACCTGAATCGAATCTAAATTTCCCTAAAAATGAATATCTAGACACAGCTACCGGTTGAATGGGAACTTTAGAGGCGATAGCTAAATGAAAAGCCCCTTTCTTAAACGGTAACAACGTATTTCCTAAATTCCTAGTACCTTCGGGAAACATCAATACACGAGCCTGAAAATACAAATAAACAGTTAAAGTTGATGAAAACCGAAGTTATAGACCAACAAAATCACCTTTCGTCTCCTAATAATTTCTCCAGTTTGATTAACAGTTGATTGTGCGTCTTTCGCATTCACCCTGTTTATAAAAATAGTTCCCCATAACCACGACGCCAAACCAAACGGTTGGATATAAAAAATTTCTTTTTTCGATATCACAGTAGAATTTGGCATTAATGGCCAAAGATAAGCCAAAACTAACAAAAAAAAAGAGTCTTTATTAAATAAATTGAATAATATAGAATTTACTCACCAAATAGATCAATAGCACTTTGATGATTTATTAAAACTACACAACCACTATCTTTAATTATGTTTTCAATTCCTTCCACATTATAAGAGAGACCATAAATTCTTTCGGTGGCTCTTAGAAGTGCAGCAGGTATTCTTAAAAAACATTACAATTAGAGTCACTTTTTATCACATTTTTTGACGTATTTTCACTTGTAATATCACTTCCCCGTATAACGAAATTTATTTATTTTATTTATTACATAAAACATTTACTAGATTTAACCACGATATAACTAAATCAGTATAAATAAATACTAAACAAACATTACTCATAACAATCTACTTTATCTATGACCAGTATTACTCCCACACAATTCTAGAGTACGATATAAGAGCAGAGCATTTATGTCTATGGTGTTGATAACAAGATGATTCGACAATTTGTTCTGATCACATTAGCGCCGTCTGGTGTTATATAAACCAACTATTATGCACTTAGAATGATAGAAAGTTTTAATGTAATTTTACTGTAGTTTGTAAATAAACTGCTATAATTTCGAATTGTTTTTTTGTTCCTTATCATAGAAGTAATTAGTACGTATTTTCGAGGTCTATAATAACTAGAATACTAGTTGAAACGTCAATGAGTTTATAATTGGAAAGTATGTCGTGAAACGTTACAAATCTACTAAATTCACATTATAAAGAAATATTTATTATATATTATAAAAACTTTATGAAACAAATTAATATTGTAATCGATAGAATCGAAAATAAATAAATAATTCAAACGCAACAATTCAACAAATTATAACTATAAATGACAGATGTTTTACAATGTTGCCACGTTTCATTTCTTTTCATTTCTAGTTGTTAGCATAAGATGAAATTAAAATTTTGAAGTGAATATTTTGCTAAAGTTGAGGATCGAAACGGCGAATAAAACGTATATATCCAAGGAATTGAATATCGAAATTTAAAAAATGTCAAATCTTTCATTATTACTCAGGAATCAACTAAGCATTTTGTTATCTATATAACAATAACATCCTGTATATGAAGTATACCTATAAATAGTAGTAAAATAGTTATACAATTTCCGTATATATAATTCGAATAGACACAAGGTAAAACGTATACAATGACGGGTCACAAATTTGAATATATTAGTCAGGTATTTAAAATGCGAAATAAATAAAATGTAAATTAGATATTTGACCGGACAAAATTTGTTGATTTTTGAAATATTAAGAAAACTTTTACGTAATTCATTCAAATATGTAAAAAAATCGATAACGCACAGAGCCGTATTTACATACTTACAAAGCGTTTTTACTATCACGGGGTTTTAGAAGCATTAACGGAATAGGTGCGCAAGCAAATATCATACTGGTTATCCCAAAAAACGTAAATTTCAATACACATCTCGCGACAGAGTTTATTTTCCATAATATTGCCAGGAATGTGATTAAAACTAGAGTGTAAAGTAGAAATCCCATATCTGCAATAAAAAACCACCACTGAATTTGTACAATTTAAAATTTACGTCACTAGATACAAAATTTATCAATTATGTTCCTTTATACAAACTTTTCTCACTATATTTTCAATACTGTTATGATATATTGTTGCTTTTTCATACTCGAAAATATCTGGTTACAAATTTTCAACAAAACAGATAAATAATTACCACAATACATATAATTACATTCAAAGGATTACTAATGGATGCAATTAAAAATGAAATTCCAAAACATTATTATCTAAAAGTACTCAAAAACGATGTTTTTCAATATATAACCTCAAAAATTTCACAGCCATGTTGTGATGGGCCGAATCCGACCCTGTAATCGGAAATAATAAAGTTTTATTACTACAATAAATAAATTCAAACAAGTTTTATCTATACAATAATTTATTGTTTTAAATTTGGTAACGGTATGTGTATAATTTTCGTTACTTCAAAACCCTTATTCAGCATCATCGCGAAACTATTTAATTAGTATTACTAGCAGAAAATAACCAATAAAAAAGTAAATATTGATTTTAAACGTTGCATAAATAGTAATTTAAATCTGTTTACGGCTATAATTAGTTAAATCATTCGTTTAATTACTTTTATTTAATAAATAAATCTATTAATCTTTACGCCTTTGTCATTATACAAGAAATTTGTAAATTTAATGATTCACGCTAATAAAATAACTGATTGGTATGTCTAGAGATGGGAATTTCTACTTGCACCTGTACGTGATTAAAAATAACAGTTTTTCTAACTAAATTCTACAAGTATAGAGATGGGAATAACGGTACTGATTTCATTTCGTTTTGAGTTCAATATTTCCGTATTAATACCGAAAATAAACTTAAATTGAGTAATTTTACAATAGATCTAACAATTACATTCGAACGATGTTGTTTTCATAATAATTTTTTATCGCAAATAAAAAACTGCACGATGATGTAAATCGTTGATATCGTTTATCGATTCGGCAACTTTATTAGCAAAATAAAGATAAAATTATATAACCAAAGATAAAAAAAAGATGATGTACATAATAAATATTTATAATATTAACCAGAGATTGTGATTTTTAGTAGTTTAACTAACCTAATTTGCTAAATAGAAAGGCTTGTTCTATATAATTACCATTAGAAGAATAATTGAAACTAAAAGTGAAATTTAAATTATAGAATAATTTAAAACGCTTATAATACAACTTATTTCTAATAAATACATAACATTACTCACCTTATTACTTTAAAGAACTTATATATCGTTCTAAAAAAATCGTTATTTAAATTTATTTTGAAAGAATAGTGTTATAACTTCACGTTTCATGTAGTTTAGAATTTGCACACGATAAAACACTTATTTATCTAACTAAACTACTAATAAAAACCACTCACTCGGAAAATAAATTGTCGATCTCTTAAAAAAGTAATTGTGCAATTCAAAGACATTCGCTTAACGCTTAGTGAGATGTTACAAACAGTGCAAACAAACTCAATGTCAAAGCGACTACCCAAAATGCTGGTATATATATATATATATGGAATCACTCACGAATGCGCGGGAACTATTAAAAATTGTATCTACACTGTTATTAATTTGTAATAAACAAAAAATATTGAGCTATTGTTCGTAATATACAACGAGAATAATCTAGATCACAAGTTTATTATAAATTGGCCTAAATAAAGGAACATTTATATTAAGATTTTTATCTTCTTTAAATTGTTTAAGCAATGTTGCCAGGTTTACTTTTTATATTCTACATAAATCATTCCACATATGTCGACGATTTTGATATCGTTTCTTATCATCTTCGTTGATTAATTTAATCATAAGTTATTTTTCAATAGCGTATTATCTAATAAATTTGTTTTTAACGGCTAGAATCAATTCAGAATTAATAAAGAACCCATAGACAAAGTAGATTATTATCTATGATCTTAATCTGATCATTTTTGGTGCTGTTTTCAAAACTTTTCCGCTTAATACAATCCATACATCAAAAATAAGTTATTTAGATGAAATTTCTGTGAAATATTACCAACGATAAATTAATTAACGTTTTAGAAATATATATTTAAGGTATAAGCTGTAGGATCATAGAAATATAGTACAAGACTGTGTTATTCGTATATTTTCTATGTTGAAAAGTTTTGCCAACTTTAGAAAGAAAAAGCCCCTGGTCCAAGATAGAGTATTTTAGTTTTACTGTACGTTGATTGGTGGCATGAGTTAAAGGAATAGAAGAAGTATTTGACAGAGATAACTAAATCTCATCGAATTCGCAGTCTATGATCGAGCTTAAAATGGCGTCATAGTTGATATTAATGGAGACATAATTTTATGGATATACCTCGTATTTGAATCAGTTGTTAAAAAACCACTATTTTGTTGGAAATAAGAAAAATGGCAAACAACCAGAAATAATTTTGTAATATTACCAATAATAAAAAGAAGTTTTGTTTTAAAATCGTTTATTTAACGTGTATCTACAAATATTAAATAAATTTAATGTGGGGTAAAAGTTGAATCTTTTCCATATTTTTCTTCCCAAAGTTTGACATATTCTTTTTTCCTCTGTTCCCTTCTGGCAAAATATTCAGGATATTGAGCTTTTTCCAGAGGATGCCAGTAGTCTAATACCCAATCCGGAGGTGGTACTTCTCTTCCATAAGCTACACCTCCAGGAGATTCGGGAACTGTAATACATTATTCCTATAAAAACTTGTAAAGCGACATAGACAGAATCATAACTCACATTTTCGTGGGTGCCAGTGTTGTTTGTCGAATAACTCAGCTTCTCCTTTGGCAATTAAATCTTTAGCAATTCTGATATCGGAAATTTTTTTGTTTTCGTCGAATCTTTGTCTCATCAATACAGCGTAGTATCTGTAAACTTCTCTAAAAAAATAAAAGCAGTGTATAAATTATATAACATAATCTGATCTAATATTTATATACCTACGATCGTACCAATTTTCTAGCATGCGAAGAGACCTTTTATACAAACTTTGAACTCTCGCTTTATGAGTTATCAAACCCGTTAAAGAACCCGACATTATTTTATATTAAATAATATTATTTAATTAATATTATGACACTGACACACTACATATGATTATACGTGACAATTGACATTTAATTTAACCATAGAATACTTGTATTTAGAACAAGTCAATAGAGAAATATCATAATAATACAAGTCATAGAAAAACTTGTAAATTGAAATTATAGCTTCGAATTTTATTTTATTAGTGAATTTTCAGTGATGGAATAGTAAAAATTGTCATTTTGTTTTATTTTTCTCAACTTTTTAACAAAAACGTTGTATGTTATCATTCTTCTTTTTTATTCTTGTGTGTCTTTTGTCAATACTGTCTTTAATCAATAATAAAACGTGTATGAATTAATAACTAGAAATCTAAATAGTCATTATATACCGACCAAAAGTAAAATAATCAAAGCCCTGCAGATATAATATTTCTTTTGTTAATATTTTTATTTATGCCAGCAGTGATCTAAACCAGAAATAAAAAATTAATTTTACAAGGAATAATTTACATAAACCGTCTATAAAATTAAGGGTTTGCGATGTTCCAAATAAGGACATATTTTAATTAAAATAATCATTTATTTATAAAGAAACCAATTTCTAAAAATATTTTTATTGTTGTGAATTAAAGAAAATAACATCATCAGCTGCTATAGCTGTTGTTGTTCTCGGTTTTCCATCTTCACCGCGGACTTCTCCATAAGTAATTCTACCATTAACGTGAACTCTCTGACCTTTCTTTAGGTAATTGAGTATAGTTTCTCGAAGACCTGGTTTAAAACAAACTATTCTATGCCATTCAGTCCTTTGCATAAATTCGCCGGATTCGTATCTATAATTAGTATGTGTTGCTAAAGAAAAAACTGCAATCGGATGTTCTTCTGTACCTTTTTTCTGAGGATCTGCCCCTACTCTACCAAGCAATTGAACTGAATTTATTGCTTAAATAGAATAGAGAACATCAGTACGTAATTAATCAAAAATATTAACATTATATCAACAATCAATATGCTCGATTAAAAATTACACAGACAAATAAACAGTTAATAGGAAAATTGTTGTAAAACGTGAATAAAACATATAATATAACAAAAAACTGTTTAATATTTGTACTAACTTTTTTCTATTCTGGCTGGTTCCTGTGTACTAGTTGTAGCTTTACGAATTATATCTAAATACAATATCGGTTTCTTATTTAACATTGAAGATATACTTTTTAGGGCCTAAAATTAAAATTTGTTAATAATTAGAACGCTTATTAAAGTCAGTAACAAACCATTTTAAAGTAAAAATCAGATCTTAATAATTTTCTACCGCCTAGTTTATTTCTTCTTCTTTTTTATTTAAAATCATATGTCAAATACATCGAATATAATGACAGGATGATGTAAGAATACACCGTGTTAATCGAACGAACAGAGCAACTTCCAAATGTTGATAAGCATTGATCGATGTCAAAAATATTTGACAATACTTTGCAAAATTAGTCAAAATATTGAAAATCCCAATATTTCGATCACGTTTTTTATGAGATTTTGAAAAGAAAGTCGTGTATAATAGAAGCAGAGGAACAAAGTTGTAAAAAATTCTCAGTAAGTTTTTCTTGGTATATTATTCTAACAAAACACCGATAAAAACTAGTATAAATCAAATAAACAACTCCGATAATAGAACGATATCTTCGTGGTTTGTACAAACTACTCATTTTAATTTTATTTTTTTATCAAATCTAGAAAAAAAATTAGTTTTTCGAGTCCTAGCATTAAAATTAATGTATTTTATATTGTAGGTTGCAGTGATTTCAAGGAATTATCAATGACTACTATATCTGCAGTACCATTAAAGTCGAATTTTGTAAATATTCATTCCTAAAAGTATCGCATGTTTCTGTTGCATGGATAAGTTCAGCAAATTATATAATTTGCATGAAATACATGTTTACACTGTATTATGCAGCTTAGTGCAGGTAAATGTCGATTTTTTTTCTAATTAACTGTATATAGTTCCTCGAATAGTACCTAGTTTATATTAATTCATATTTTGACTAATAGAACTTGGTGTAAATTTAAAAGATTGGGAGGAAATCCACCGAATTGACAAAAATACATGATAACTGACTTGAATTACTTTAAAAAAAGCATGGGCACTTTGTTTTAAGATAAAATAGAGTATACTGAATGTATTTTCGTGTTTCTTTTATATAAATTTTATTTTTTGCAACAAATTAACTTTGAAAAATTAATAATTGATACATACTATAAGTATTAGAGCTAAAATAAGATTAAACCAGCATCTAATTATTAAATAATGAAAGAATTGTTATAATTTATTCGATTTTTAGATTTACATCATCATTTATGTTTGTTAGAATTATTCTTTCGATGAAAATATTTGAATTTTATCTTGTTATAGGATCTTTTTATATAAATTTGTTCAATATTTTGTAATTCTGTTCCTACCGCTCCTGTTTGTCTTTAAAACGTGTTTAACCCCTCAAAACTTTCCTAATATCGCCCTGGGGGTCATTTTAAACTTTTCTATTTGAATATTCTACATAAAATTAATAATATTTTTAGTATGATAGCTTAAGTATATTTATTTTCAATGAGTCAACTCAACTTTATCATAAATAACAAAATAAGGATGGTGATGATTCATTATAATGACATTCCATATCAATTTTTTGATAATAGGTTTTATATAAAACTAAAATTATTGAAAATAGATTTTAAAGAATAGTCTCCTACGAAAATTTGTTGCTTATTGGCAAAAATTACAACATAACAACAATTTTATTGAAGATTTCCCTAATTTATATTTTATTTTCAAAATCTGGCAACGTTGTTGAAATTGATCTCTCATGTGTAAATATACTTCAATCATTCAATATTTTAATAACAATATAAGTACGATATTCACTACCTAACCTCATTTCTTTCTGTTTATTTAACTCTTTGAATTAAAATAGATATTATACTTACATCTTTTTGTAATTTGATGTTTTGGCTGAAGGTTTTGACAATAAAAGTAACTAATATGTCGATAATAGTTAATTTTTTGAAAAATTGATATATAATAGTTTCAAAACTCACAAAACTTGAAGACGTCCATTCTTCAACATCATCATTGACAATTTGACAGTTGTTCGGCCATCTTTGCTGGGTGGCACACAATCTCTTTCGAAAAATTTGTTCCTTTTGTAAAAATTCTTAATCTCGATCAAATTTATTTAAAAATGCTTCATTACTGTTGTAACTTGTTGAAAGTGAGAAGAAATGCTTGTTTAAGAGCTTTAACATGCAGTGCATATGGGTCGAAATTGTTTATAACTCCCATCATGTCAGTATTTTACATCACCGTTCAAGGTCAGACAATACAGATGGTATTTTTTAATATTAAGATTTTTTTGTATGATTATAAAATAAACACAATGAATATTATCTATGAGACACGCCTTATATTCACTTGGATCCATTTTATTCACATAATGCGACAAAGACAAAAATTGAAATATTATAATTAATATTCGGCAATATGGCCGACTTGTCAAAGTCACGTGTTATAGATTGGTGTATAAAGTATATAACCACAGAACTAGACAAATCAGTGACCATCAAAATGTTTTAATAAATTCTGTAATTATTATAGTCAAGGTATTGATTGGTGATTGATGTAAATCAATTTTGCGGAATACAGTCACTTTATTAATTGTAAAAACTGAGAAAAAAATGTTTATGGGAAATATTTTAACCTAATTTTAATGACATTTCAACTTCAATTTTATAAAAACACGAACACAAAATATAATTAGACAAATCAGTGACCATCAAAATGTTTTAATAAATTCTGTAATTATTATAGTCAAGGTATTGATTGGTGATTGATGTAAATCAATTTTGCGGAATACAGTCACTTTATTAATTGTAAAAACTGAGAAAAAAACGTTTATGGGAAATATTTTAACCTAATTTTAATGACATTTCAACTTCAATTTTATAAAAACACGAACACAAAATATAATTAGACAAATCAGTGACCATCAAAATGTTTGAATAAATTCTGAAATAATTTAATTTGCGAATAGTGTAAATTGGAATAATTGTAATATACAGTGAACATTGTAAAAAATTGTTTACGAACTCTAGGTGATGAGTTAAAACGAGTGTTCATATAAGTGAAGTGATTTGTGGTGTGAATTAGAGTGATCAAATTAATTATTTTCTATTTTTTTTTTGTAGATTATCTAAAACCGTAGTTTTTGGACGCAACTATGTACGGAAACGATGTTTTCTGGAAAAATTCGATCCTATCTCAATTGCAAGAAAGAAATAGGAGGGAAACGGATTTATTTCAAGATTTAGTGAACGAACACAACAAATTATTTGAAAATTACAACACGCTGCACACGGAAAACATCCAATTATCGATCCAAATCGAAAAATTGAAAGGCGGGGGCGGTTTGGGATCGAAAAGTTCGAGTTTAGGCGACATCCGGTACCAGGAAAAAATCCAACAGCTCGAACGGAAACTTTTAGCGCAAGCGGAAGAACTGACGGAACTGCATAGGAGGAAAGGGGAAAACGCGCAGCAAATAATCGATTTGAACGTAGCGGTGCAGGAGAAGGAGAAAAAAATAGCGTCCAAAGACGCGATTTTGGCGGAAAACGCGGCGACGATAATGAAATTGCAAACGGAAGCGGAAAATTTGGAAAAATCGAAAAGCGAAGTTTTGTATTTATTGGGCACCCTAAGGGACGAACACCAATCCCTCCAATTGTTGTTCTCTTCGTTGGAGGAGAAATTGAGGAAAGCCCAAGATGAAAATCGCCAATTGGTGGAAAGATTGATAAAATATAAAGCGAAAGACGCCGATCGGATGAACGAGGAAAACGACAATTTCCTGAAAAAGCGCTACGCCAAGATACAAAAGGAAATCGAGGAGGCGTGCAAGGACGCGAGGAATTCCCCGGAGGAGTTGACCGAAGGGTGCGGCCCGTTGGGCGCGTCGAACCTGCCGGCGTGCGCCAGCGTCAAATTCGACGCGCACGAAGGCGAAGTGAGCGCCGTGAAGTGGAGCCCGTTGGAGAGGTTGCTGGCGACGGGGGGCGCCGATCGAAAAATCAAACTGTGGGAAATTTCGAAAAATTGCCGCGAGAAAAAAGCCACTTTGGTCGGTAGCAACGCTGGCGTGATGGCGATCGACTTCGATTCGACGGGATCTTTGATATTGGGAGCGTCGAACGATTACGCGACCAGAGTTTGGACGATCGCCGATCACCGATTGAAGCACACGTTAACCGGCCATTCCGGCAAAGTGATGGCGGCGAAATTTTTGGGGGAGGCGTCGAAAGTGGTGACCGGAAGTCACGATCGCACCTTGAAAATATGGGATTTGCGCAGTCGCGCCTGCATCGAAACGAAATTCGCCGGTTCGAGCTGCAACGATTTGGTGACGGTGGATAGCGCCGGTTCGATCATAATCAGCGGTCATTTCGATAAGAGCATCCGGTTCTGGGACTGCCGGTCCGAATCGAGCGCCAACAACGTGGTTCTTAACGGTAAAGTGACGTCTCTCGATCTGACCAAAGACGCCAAATATCTAGTTTGTTGCGTGAGGGACGATACGTTGAAATTGCTCGATTTGAGGATGAATCAAGTGGTGACTTTGTTCGCTTGCGACGGTTTTAAAGTCGGTTGCGATTATTCGAGGGCGACTTTTAGTCCGGACGGTCAATACGTCGCCGTCGGTTCGGCGGACGGTGGCGTTTATATTTGGGGCGTGAATAGCGCCAAAGTCGAAACTATACTCAAGGAACACGGTGCGGCGGTAACGGCTACGTCTTGGAATCCGTTCGGAAATTTTTTGGCCACCGTCGATAGGTCTAGGAGGGCGGTCATTTGGTCGGATATTTGATTCGATGTCTGATCGACCACATCTTATTTCCTTTTTATCTATTTCGATTCGAAATATTACACTTTTTCGCCGATAATTTTTCTTGTTCGATCGATCGATTTTTTCCGTTTAAACTTTTTTTTTTTTTTTTTTTTTGTTTGTCGTTGGTATATATGGAGATTTCTTATGGTTTTTATCAACTTTTTCTTCGGTACTTCTCAATCCGTCCGGTTGGAAATCGTTGAAACACGCCAATTTGGCGTTTTCGAATTCTTAACATCCATTTATCGACGTTCCAATTGTCGGAAATAAATATTTCCGGTTTTATCGATAATTGAATCGGCGAATTTCCGGTTTTTTTCGACTAAATTTTCAATTTGCGCGAATCAAATCACCAAAAACACGCTAATTTAGCGTTTTCATAGTCGTAGGATCCATTCATCGACGTCATAAATGTCTGAAGTGGCCATTTCCGGTTTTATCGATAATTCAATCGGCGAATTTCCGGTTTTTTCGACTAAATTTTCAATTTGCGCGAATCAAATCACCGAAAACACGCTAATTTAGCGTTTTCATAGTCGTAGGATCCATTCATCGACGTCATAAATGTCTGAAGTGGCCATTTCCGGTTTTATCGATAATTCAATCGGCGAATTTCCGGTTTTTTCGACTAAATTTTCAATTTGCGCGAATCAAATCACCAACAACACGCTAATTTGGCGTTTTCGAATTCTTAACATCCATTTATCGACGTTCCAATTGTCGGAAATGAATATTTCCAGTTTTATCGATAATTGAATCGGCGAATTTCCGGTTTTTTCGACTAAATTTTCAATTTGCGCGAATCAAATCACCAAAAACACGCCAATTTAGCGTTTTCATAGTCGTAGGATCCATTCATCGACGTCATAAATGTCTGAAATGGCCATTTCCGGTTTTATCGATAATTCAATCGGCGAATTTCCGGTTTTTTCGACTAAATTTTCAATTTGCGCGACTCAAATCATCAAAAACACGCTAATTTGGCGTTTTCGAATTCTTAACATCCATTTATCGACGTTCCAATTGTCGGAAATAAATATTTCCGGTTTTATCGATAATTGAATCGGCGAATTTCCGGTTTTTTTCGACTAAATTTTCAATTTGCGCGAATCAAATCACCAAAAACACGCTAATTTAGCGTTTTCATAGTCGTAGGATCCATTCATCGACGTCATAAATGTCTGAAGTGGCCATTTCCGGTTTTATCGATAATTCAATCGGCGAATTTCCGGTTTTTTCGACTAAATTTTCAATTTGCGCGAATCAAATCACCAACAACACGCTAATTTGGCGTTTTCGAATTCTTAACATCCATTTATCGACGTTCCAATTGTCGGAAATGAATATTTCCAGTTTTATCGATAATTGAATCGGCGAATTTCCGGTTTTTTTCGACTAAATTTTCAATTTGCGCGAATCAAATCACCAAAAACACGCTAATTTAGCGTTTTCATAGTCGTAGGATCCATTCATCGACGTCATAAATGTCTGAAGTGGCCATTTCCGGTTTTATCGATAATTCAATCGGCGAATTTCCGGTTTTTTCGACTAAATTTTCAATTTGCGCGAATCAAATCACCAACAACACGCTAATTTGGCGTTTTCGAATTCTTAACATCCATTTATCGACGTTCCAATTGTCGGAAATGAATATTTCCAGTTTTATCGATAATTGAATCGGCGAATTTCCGGTTTTTTCGACTAAATTTTCAATTTACGCGAATCAAATAATCAAAAACACGCTAATTTAGCGTTTTCATAGTCGTAGGATCCATTCATCGACGTCATAAATGTCTGAAGTGGCCATTTCCGGTTTTATCGATAATTGAATCGGCGAATTTCCGGTTTTTTCGACTAAATTTTCAAATTGCGCGAATCAAATCACCAAAAACACGCTAATTTAGCGTTTTCATAGTCGTAGAATCCATTCATCGACGTCATAAATGTCTGAAATGGCCATTTCCGGTTTTATCGATAATTGAATCGGCGAATTTCCGATTTTTTCGACTAAATTTTCAAATTGCGCGAATCAAATCACCGAAAACACGCTAATTTAGCGTTTTCATAGTCGTAGAATCCATTCATCGACGTCATAAATGTCTGAAATGGCCATTTCCGGTTTTATCGATAATTGAATCGGCGAATTTCCGGTTTTTTCGACTAAATTTTCAAATTGCGCGAATCAAATCACCAAAAACACGCTAATTTAGCGTTTTCATAGTCGTAGAATCCATTCATCGACGTCATAAATGTCTGAAATGGCCATTTCCGGTTTTATCGATAATTGAATCGGCGAATTTCCGGTTTTTTCGACTAAATTTTCAAATTGCGCGAATCAAATCACCAAAAACACGCTAATTTAGCGTTTTCATAGTCGTAGAATCCATTCATCGACGTCATAAATGTCTGAAATGGCCATTTCCGGTTTTATCGATAATTGAATCGGCGAATTTCCGGTTTTTTCGACTAAATTTTCAATTTGCGCGAATCAAATCACCGAAAACACGCTAATTTAGCGTTTTCATAGTCGTAGGATCCATTCATCGACGTCATAAATGTCTGAAGTGGCCATTTCCGGTTTTATCGATAATTCAATCGGCGAATTTCCGGTTTTTTCGACTAAATTTTCAAATTGCGCGAATCAAATCACCAAAAACACGCTAATTTGGCGTTTTCGAATTCTTAACATCCATTTATCGACGTTCCAATTGTCGGAAATGAATATTTCCAGTTTTATCGATAATTGAATCGGCGAATTTCCGGTTTTTTCGACTAAATTTTCAATTTACGCGAATCAAATAATCAAAAACACGCTAATTTAGCGTTTTCATAGTCGTAGGATCCATTCATCGACGTCATAAATGTCTGAAGTGGCCATTTCCGGTTTTATCGATAATTGAATCGGCGAATTTCCGGTTTTTTCGACTAAATTTTCAATTTGCGCGAATCAAATCACCAACAACACGCTAATTTGGAGTTTTCGAATTCTTAACATCCATTTATCGACGTTCCAATTGTCGGAAATGAATATTTCCAGTTTTATCGATAATTGAATCGGCGAATTTCCGGTTTTTTCGACTAAATTTTCAATTTACGCGAATCAAATAATCAAAAACACGCTAATTTAGCGTTTTCATAGTCGTAGGATCCATTCATCGACGTCATAAATGTCTGAAGTGGCCATTTCCGGTTTTATCGATAATTGAATCGGCGAATTTCCGGTTTTTTTCGACTAAATTTTCAATTTGCGCGAATCAAATCACCAAAAACACGCTAATTTAGCGTTTTCATAGTCGTAGGATCCATTCATCGACGTCATAAATGTCTGAAGTGGCCATTTCCGGTTTTATCGATAATTCAATCGGCGAATTTCCGGTTTTTTCGACTAAATTTTCAATTTGCGCGAATCAAATCACCAACAACACGCTAATTTGGCGTTTTCGAATTCTTAACATCCATTTATCGACGTTCCAATTGTCGGAAATGAATATTTCCAGTTTTATCGATAATTGAATCGGCGAATTTCCGGTTTTTTCGACTAAATTTTCAATTTGCGCGAATCAAATCACCGAAAACACGCTAATTTAGCGTTTTCATAGTCGTAGAATCCATTCATCGACGTCATAAATGTCTGAAATGGCCATTTCCGGTTTTATCGATAATTGAATCGGCGAATTTCCGGTTTTTTCGACTAAATTTTCAATTTGCGCGAATCAAATCACCGAAAACACGCTAATTTAGCGTTTTCATAGTCGTAGGATCCATTCATCGACGTCATAAATGTCTGAAATAGCCATTTCCGGTTTTATCGATAATTGAATCGGCGAATTTCCGGTTTTTTTCGACTAAATTTTCAATTTGCGCGAATCAAATCACCAAAAACACGCTAATTTAGCGTTTTCATAGTCGTAGAATCCATTTATCGACGTCATAGGTAGATTAAAATATTCTAAACTTACTTAAAGTAAACCTAACCTAAAAATAGATACGTTCTTCGTTCTTAACAACATCAACAAGAGAAAGTTCCCAATGGGGACTTAAATAAAAAGGAGAATAACGATTATTTCTGACTTTTTTCTTACTCAACCACTTTTTACTTTTCGATAAAACCCCATTCTGCCAAAAATAGCGCCCCTGAACAGGAACTACTAATTTCCGACATCTGAGACGTCAATAAATGGATTGTACCACTTCAAAAACGCTAAAACAACGTGTATACGAAGTATATTTTACGTTTACAATTAAAAATATTAATCAATATTGAGTATTCCTCTTTCTAACCCTTACAATCACCCCAAATTTTACTAATTCAACTTTAAAAATCTATCAAATCCCTTTATAAGAGCTTCAACTATTAGAATCAAATCCGATCGAATTTTCGCACAAATCATATATTCTTATCCACCCTGTACGTCTAACCTGTTTTCTAACACGGATGTTTACTGTGAAAGCGATGTTGCCTTGTGAGTCGTGGTTCCGTTAAAAATAAATGTGATTTGTAGTGACCCCTGTACGTCAAAACGCGAACTTACCGATCGTATATATTATTGTATATTGTTTGAACTGAAATATGTTTCTTCTCTATTGTTGATTTTTGTTAATGTATAATTCAATATTTGTAAAATAAATATGATATTAAAACGTTGAAAATTATTTTTTTTTCGTCCTTAATACTCAATGTTTAAATTAGTGATCGTGTTTTATTCGATTGAAACATGATACGATCAGTTTCTCTATATACGAATTAGTTGCCAGATGTAAAAAAAGATTTTGACATTACTAATAAAAGAAACTTCCAGTCATGGATTCGATACTTAAAATATCGATACATTTATAAAATTAAGTTTAAAAACAAATTTATAAGAATCACAATCAAGTTGTTGACATAACCTAACCCAATATAATGAAATTTCGTAGACGATTTGGCGAACAGATTCACATTTCCATGGGCGTACCGAATATTAAAATTATTTTATCGTTTTAAATTATATATAATATATGAGTTTTATATATTTATTATAACATTCTTAATAATTCTCTATGATTATAAATAACATACATATTAGATAAATAATTGAAATTATTTAAAAATTACCAAATAATCATAATACAAAGTTTTGTTTTTATTTTATTAAAATCACCACGTTCATGAATGTTCGGGAATGTTCGTGACATCGGTTTTTAGTTACACGATAGTCAACGTTATACATAAGGGCAGTAGTATTACAAAAAGCCCGTGTTATAAATGAAGTACAATGAAATTATTGCATGAGTGGAATTAGAATTGTGAAAAACGTTAATTTTATTAGAATATTGAAAACAAATAGTGATTTAGTTAGGTTAGGTCGGCAATTATAACGTATATTACAAAATAAGTTATTTGAATTTATTGTACGACAACGTATGTACGACACTGTCGACATATTGGTAGGTGTTTATATATATGTATATGTATGTATCTCTCGTAAAAATTTATTAACACATATGATTAATCCATCGGATATCAGTTATTCAATGTTTTTAACATTAAATCAAATCAGTGTATACAATAGACGTTAATGTGAAACATGAAAAAAATTTATGGATCAATATCTGTAACGACAGTAAACGTAAGTATTTCAAATAAATTTATCAATCTAGATAAACATTTTGTGCATGTTTCCAATTACCACAATATATTTTTTGTTTATTCGAAGTCCATTTCGAATAGCCACCAAGAAATTTTGTTAAGAGATTATGCGTCGGATACTTATTTACGAGGTGCAATCAATTAGTTAAAGTTTATAACAAACATTTTTATTTCCTCCGTCAACAATTATACCATCTCTTAATCCGGTTCTGTTAAAATCATAAAATAGAGATGGGCAGGTGTGGTACTTTCTGATTTTCGTTACTAGTTACTACAGAATATTATTAACCGTTTGTAATCTGTAAATTTTTTCATCTTCTGTTATGAACTAGGATTTTTTATTCCTTAATACGTTTTCCTTTAATTTATTTCATACTGTATTAGTGTCGACTTGTTCTGTTAGGTTATGATCAATATGTCTCAGTTTATTCTGCATACAAAACGGGAAAACAAAAAATTCATCGTATTTCTGAGCCACACCTCGTATACTTATGAAGTAAGGTTCGTTTACCCTGCAATCCACCGTAGGTTTTAATCATAAAGACGAAAGTTTCCTAATTTTATTGATTCATGTATTGCTTTGTATCTAAGTTTACGGAAACGATTATCGGTTATTAGAAGAGAAGAGTTCAAATTAAAAAAGAACGTATCCGCGGCAAATTCCATACGATAACATTATAAAACAATAGTTCACTTGCTCGTTAAGTAAATATTGATAAAACCTTTGAGAAATGTCTGGTAATCAGAAAAAATGTTTATCTAATAAAAATCACCTGAAATTGTTTTAATTATATCCACAAATACTTTAATAAATTAGAATTTATATTCTGAACTGAAAATAAGTAATTTTATAAAAAAAGTTCGTCCACCTCTATAATATTTCCAAATCTAATCATAGAACATTAAACTCTTGACAAGTCTTTATATTTGAAGGTTCCATCACCTATGCGGGTTTAAGAGCAACGTTGCCAACGCTAGTTATTAATTTTTTATAAAATAATAAATTTTGGTTGGAATTTCTAGAAATTAAAACCGAATTATTAACGCTTGTCATTCTATGACTTACAATGGTAGATTTTTAATATATTCAATTATTTTCAATTTAACTTCTAGATTTTGTTTAATACGCACAGATATTTAACTTGGCAACTGTGTTATATGGGAAGTAAACAAAGTTTTACAGCTAATTATGTGGTTTTTGAAACACATACGATATTCTTCGTATTTAAAAACCAGATTTGATTAATAAATTGAAACATCTGCTATTTAAATGAATCGGAAATTTTATATAGGGATTATATAACAAATGAGGTCAAATTATAATAAACTCATAATGTACTTTTCCTATTCATAATATAGTTATCGTTTGGAATTTTGTTATTATTTTACACTTTTATCATTCTTAATAAATTTTATAGACACAATAATGGTCAATATTAAACAATGAAAATTAATTTCATTCTATTATTTATTTCTAATTCATTTTATGGAACGTTTTTAATGAAATTAAATATTGTCTTGGTTTTTAATCACTTTGGTACAATTATTTCAGGTCGACTCATTAAAATCCATAGGAAATTAATTCAAACTTGCATCAAAGTGAAACGCAACGTTGCCAAATTTCAATTATGTATATGTAGGTAGTTTAGTACGTTTCTAGTAATGACAATATTTTGTAGTGTGTCCCTATTGCATCTAGCAAATTAATTCGTTAAAAGTTTTTGTTTCATACTGTTCGTAGATTCTAAATTGTATATTTATCAAAATTAACAGACCACAACCGAACGTACAAATATATTTATTCATTTGACCGAAAATAACCGAGTTCGAACGATCGTATATGTATACACAAATCGGTTTGGTTCGGGTCGGTTAATTTTGTCCAAAATGGTGGAAAATAGAGGGGAAAAAAGGTATATTTTTGTTATAGGAAAGTCGTCCGAAAACATCGACGTCTAAAAATGAAGAAAAACAACATCTTCTCGAAAACGACGGTCAATCGGAACCGTCGTTTACCAAAACCGATTTTTCAACTAATTTTGAAAGTTCCGTTTTGGACCGTTGTATCGAGAATCCGACGTCCAATTTTGACACAATGATTCATTTATTAAAAGCCAACATCGGTAGGAATAAAACTCGTTGATTTATATTTGGTATAATTATTTGTTTTAAAGGTACTGGTATATTAGCGATGCCGGATGCCTTCCGCAATTCCGGTTGGTTGATTGGATTATTCGGTACTTTGATTATGGGTTTCATTTGTACCCATTGCATGCACATGTTGGTTAGTTGTGCGCATGAGCTGTGTAAAAGAACGCAGAAGCAAACGATGAGTTTCTCGGAAGTCGTTGAGAATTCGTTCAAAACCGGTCCCGAGTGTTTACAACAATATTCCAAGGTCGCCAAGTAAGTTTATACAGGGGGATAACGAAACTCGATGTTTTAGAAAACATTTTATATTTACAGAAGATTAATAAACATATTCCTGTGTATAACACAACTGGGTTTTTGTTGTGTCTATTTCGTTTTCGTCGCCGCCAATATTCACGACGTCGTCAAACATTATATTTTCGAAATCGACGTTCATTGGTATCTGCTTATTTTGCTATTTCCATTGATTCTTCTCAATTGGGTGAAAAGCCTCAAATATTTAACGCCGGTTTCGTTATTTGCTTCGCTCGTAACGTGCAGCGGCTTGGTGATAACGTTTTTCTATTTGCTACAAGGGGGATTGCCGAAAATGTCGACAGTGAAAATTTTTTCTTCGTGGGAAAGGTTGCCGCTGTATTTTGGAACTGCCATTTATGCTTTCGAAGGCATCGGTGTTGTAAGTAATACAAATTTATATTAATAAACGGAAATATAATTAGACAGACGTTTTACATCGTTGCCACGTTGTCATTTTATTATTTATATTGAAGAATATTGAAAGGTACAAACTTTATTTATTTACGTTACTCGTTATGACGCGCGGAATATTTAATTCGTTATTAAATACAAAATAAATCACAAAAACAAGTTTTTTTTTCCTCACAACAACGTTACGTGGTTGCCAAACGTTGAAATATGATTTCACTGTTACATGAATAATGATTTAAGTTACACTTTGGATATTTAGATTTTGTTTAGTGGCTGCAATGGTCACGTGAATTGACATTTGACAGATTGTCATTAATTTAGTTTGTACAGTGTTTTTTCACTTCATAATTTGCAATTAAAAGTGATTTTAACGAAGATTTTATTGCATTAGATTGTTGCAGACGCAATTTTTTTTGTTTACGACGTTTTGTTAACAAGTTTTCTAAGAATAAATCTAACAACAACGTAGTGCAACGCTACGTGGTAGCCAAATGTTCAAATATGATTTCACTGTTACATGAATAATGATTTAAGTTACACTTTGGATATTTAGATTTTGTTTAGTGGCTGCAATGGTCACGTGAATTGACATTTGACAGATTTTCATTAATTTAGTTTGTACAGTGTTTTTTCACTTCATAATTTGCAATTAAAAGTGATTTTAACGAAGATTTTGTTGCATTGGATTGACATTTTTTTTGTTTCGAATAAAACGTGAAGTTAATCGAATTATTCGGTGTATTAAAATTGAATAGAAATATGAAAATATTTAAGGTTTTGCCATTGGAAAACAATATGAAAAATCCACTGGATTTCAGTGGGTGGAATGGTGTATTGAACACTGGGATGGTTATAGTCACATCTCTGTATACTGCTGTGGGTTTTTTCGGTTATTTGAAATATGGAGAAAGGGCAGTACTGGGCAGTATCACTCTATTGATTCCACCGGACGAACTGTAAGTACCTATATCTAATTGAAGTCTCTTTTTGTTGTAAACCAGATAAAAACTGTAATATTTCGTTTTTTTTTACTTGCTTACCACTTAAATATATAAATTTATCTTAAATATATGATTTAAATGCTATTTTTTTCACTAACCTTTACTTTTACTTCAATTTTAATCGATAAACTACACATTTAATATCAAATTTACGTCCTTGAGGTAGGTAATTGTTACGATTCCCTGTATAAACATTACAGTAATATATATAATGAAATATTTTTTGTTCCGTTGTTTTGGCAACTTTACTTTCAATACTTCACTATTTTCAATTCACGTTCTTTATTAAAATTATCAACTCAACTCAAAATGTATCGAATAAAAACATTAGAAAAAGCAGGAGTGCTTTTAATTAACATGAGATAGAAAGAGATGACTATCTGTTAGTAGTGCGTGTTGCCTAAGTCGACATTAGTTTTTGCAGATGTGTAGTTCAATGACCTAGACAGAAGACTTCGTTTGGATTCATATGTGCGCCGACGTTGCCAAATTTTATTCTCAATAATATTTCCAACACAAATATTCTTTTTTTTTTACCCGCTTACCAGAATAGATTTAAAACAAAGACACTTAAATATATAAATTTATCTTAAATATGTGATTTAAATGCTATTTATTTCACTAACCTTTACTTTTACTTCAATTTTAATCGATAAACTACATATTTAATATCAAATTTATGTCCTTGAGGTAGATAGTTATTACGATTCCCTGTATAAACATCATATATAATGAAATATTTTTTGTTCCGTTGTTTTGGCAACGTTACTTTCAATACTTATGTTCAATTCACGTTCTTTATTAAAATTATCAACTCAACTCAAAATGTATCGAATAAAAACATTAGAAAAAGCAGGATGCTTTTAATTAACATGAGATAGAAAGAGATATGAAATATCTATTAGTAGTGCGTGTTGCCTACGTCGACGACATTAGTTTTTGCAGATGTGTAGTTCAATGACCTAGACAGATGACTTCGTTTGGATTCATATGTGCGCCGACGTTGCCAAATTTTATTCTCAATAATATTCGTTTTTTTTACCTGCTTACCAGAATAGATTTAAAACAAAGACACTTAAATATATAAATTTATCTTAAATATGTGATTTAAATGCTATTTATTTCACTAACCTTTACTTTTACTTCAATTTTAATCGATAAACTACATATTTAATATCAAATTTATGTCCTTGAGGTAGATAGTTATTACGATTCCCTGTATAAACATCATATATAATGAAATATTTTTTGTTCCGTTGTTTTGGCAACGTTACTTTCAATACTTATGTTCAATTCACGTTCTTTATTAAAATTATCAACTCAACTCAAAATGTATCGAATAAAAACATTAGAAAAAGCAGGATGCTTTTAATTAACATGAGATAGAAAGAGATATGAAATATCTATTAGTAGTGCGTGTTGCCTACGTCGACGACATTAGTTTTTGCAGATGTGTAGTTCAATGACCTAGACAGATGACTTCGTTTGGATTCATATGTGCGCCGACGTTGCCAAATTTTATTCTCAATAATATTCGTTTTTTTTACCTGCTTACCAGAATAGATTTAAAACAAAGACACTTAAATATATAAATTTATCTTAAATATGTGATTTAAATGCTATTTATTTCACTAACCTTTACTTTTACTTCAATTTTAATCGATAAACTACATATTTAATATCAAATTTATGTCCTTGAGGTAGATAGTTATTACGATTCCCTGTATAAACATCATATATAATGAAATATTTTTTGTTCCGTTGTTTTGGCAACGTTACTTTAAATACTTATGTTCAATTCACGTTCTTTATTAAAATTATCAACTCAACTCAAAATGTATCGAATAAAAACATTAGAAAAAGCAGGATGCTTTTAATTAACATAAGATAGAAAGAGATATGAAATATCTATTAGTAGTGCGTGTTGCCTACGTCGACGACATTAGTTTTTGCAGATGTGTAGTTCAATGACCTAGACAGATGACTTCGTTTGGATTCATATGTGCGCCGACGTTGCCAAATTTTATTCACACAAATAATTTAAATTGAAAATGTTTAATTTATATGATAGTTTTTTTTTACATTTCGGTTAATCTAAATATTAGAATTCATTTGATTGATACAACATTAAATTTTTATTTTAGTTTGGCGCAATCGGTCCGTTTGATGATGGCGGCGGCCATTTTCCTTTCTTACAGTATCCAGTTTTACGTACCGTTTAACATAATATGGCCGTCGATTCGAAATAATTTCGAAACAGAAAAATCTAAAGATTTAGCCGAATATATAACGAGGGCCGTACTTGTGTTTTTTACATTTATAATAGCCATAGCTATACCTAATTTAGGAGCGGTGATATCGTTAGTAGGTGCTTTTAGTAGTTCGGCGCTGGCTCTCATATTTCCCCCTTTCGTGGAAATTATAACTTTTTGGCCGGATTGTTTGGGACGCAACAAATGGATGTTATGGAAAGATATATCCATTATTTTGTTTGGATGTATTGGATTCGTTGTAGGGTCCTATACAAGTTTATTAAATATCCTTGAATAAATATCAATTTTATTATTTAAATAAACGTATGACAATAAAGAAATAGTGACATATCCATAAAATATATATTTAAAAATAAATTTATTATAACGATTAATGTACAAAATGTGTTATTAAAAACATTCCATTAAATTATTTTAAAAATGCAGTTTCTCTTACCTACCTTTTTCCCAGTGTATTAAACTACTTGCTAAAAATCAACTTTCATATTGGCAACATTGTAAAAGTTCGTTCATTGCATCATTTAGAAATGATAAATTTCTGTGTTTAACAGTTCTATGATTTTCTTCTTCTAATTATTTTAATGTTGCCAATGTCAAAGGCAGTTTTTAGCAACCACTCATAATAATGAAATGTTTAGTATTAATTCGGGTTAGTTTTTTTTTTAACTCATGAATATTCCTGTTATTTCAATTCAATTCTCGCTAAAAACAAATACCACCAAAAAAACATTCGACAGCAAGACAGTTTTATCGATAAAATAATTAATGACATCATTGAGTAGTCGTTAAAAACTGACTATGTTTTTTGTTCCAAATACATTGTTGCCTATATCGGAGTTGATTTTAAACAACTTTGATTGAATAAACGTTAAAAAAAAAACAATTTTTATAGAAAAAAAATTATATTACGATTATAATAATACTCAAAACTTTAATTATGACTCATAAATACGTCATGTAGCCTCCGACACTCTATAATTCTGCTTATAATTTCCTGTAAGAGCGTACGTTTCGTTGCTGTAAGCTCCAGCATCAGAATTAGTGCGTTCAAAAGTGATATCGCCGTCTCGTTCGGAGTTTTTGGAATTTTCTCCAATTTCTTGATTATGGTGATATATTCTCGTACAAGTGACTATCGAACTTAAAAGTACAGTAAATTCAACGAGAACAATTACGAGACCGATACCGAGAAACGCCATGTAACGATCCCTATACCATCGTTGTAAAGGTATTCGACATCCCTAAAATAATAAAACACCCTTGTATACGACGTTTCGAAATTTAATTATCGATTTACCCCCGTATGTCGGAATCCTTCGTGTCTGTTCGTGTCCAAAGCTTGACATAAAGCTGAACTGACAGGTTCGGGATTCAAATACGATTTAGTGTCATTATCATTCGATAATTTGCAGCACGTCAAAGGTACTGAAAGTGAAGGTCTCGATGATTGTAACCTCCAATAAGAAGCGTCGTATTCATTAGACGTTTCGATACCGCAACAGTGAAACTAAAAGATGAGTCAATGATTAACGAAACTTTTTTTTTTTGTTTTTTTGGTTTCTTACCGACGCTTGTACTAAATCTATAGCGTTTGTGAATTGATCTTGATTTTCGCTACCGTAATTTCTTTGCAAAGCGTCTATCAATTCTTCGCTATTTATACCTAGACCCATACAACTAGGCCATATCCACGCTATTATAAAAATGGCACATTCCCCTATGAGTATTAACATTACAAAGCAAAAATACTGAAAATTAAATGTAAAACTAATTATTTTAATAACGAAAATATTTTAATGATTCGGCAGATTTGGTTTTACATAGTTGTCATATTTCAATTGTTGACATAAAATCATATACTTAATTTACAACTATTGCACTCTTTTCAATCCATATAAAATAAGAATAACGATTTCAAATAGAATAACTCATAATTACCGTAGAATATTAATTAATTATTTATAAAATTCAAAGAAAAAATTGAAGTACAAGAAATTGTGATATAATTGAATGATTTATAAAAAAGTGAATCTGGCAACATTGAAGACAGATACCGCCCGGCTGCTGTCAACGTCTAGAATACGCCGAGTAATGATTTAACTTACACTTTAAGTTTTTAGATTTAATTCAATGGCTGGAATTAATTTTACTGTGAGTATTTCAAAGGTAATGTAAAATAAAATCAAATAAATCTGCACATTTCACTTAATACTAATAATATGTACTTACCACGCTTAATAAATAATAATTGTGGAAACAAGATGCCCAGCAACCTAAAATAGCAACTAATGCTATTAACGATCCAATTAACGAAGCTCCAATCGAAACATAGTACAAAAGAGGATGAGGGAACGTTGAAAACGGCCCCGATGGCGATACTAATTTCGATATTAACACGTGTTCAGAGTCGAAAAAAATTAGCATACCTCCTACGATAAGTGTAAAACCTGATATCTAAAAATATACATTTTTTTATATATATTCACTTTTTTGTTTGTATACATGTACAATACTTTTTTTACTATCAAGTTTTTAATGTTTTTGTTTTGATTTTTATTATTATATTAACACGTCATCCATTCTTCGCGCCAGACGACGTCAATTACGTCATAACACAAAAACCGCTACAGAATTGACTTCACTAATACAACGTTGCCACTTCGTTAATATGTTTTATATGTTAGATAGAAAATTCTTTTGATTCAAAATAATTTATAAAACTTACCAACATTAGAAAATTGCATACTGCTAACAAAATTTTACTACCGACCAAAGATACTGCCATTTTTAACACTTTTACTATTTTATTCTTGTTATATTTGATAATATCCACTACGTGTTTAGCATCTTTTCGAAGATTCAACCAACAAATACCAGACATAAATGAATTAAATGGATTAAGTGATTGAATGACACATATCTTAATGTTTCACCCCAGGTTCACTGCATTTATTAACGAGTCAATTATGAGATGTAAGTACGTCTCAATGAATATACATCGAACAGTAACTGAAAAATAAACAGGAAGCAGCTTGTCTATTTAAAATATCGTGTACTTCGAATATTCACATTTCAAATTAATTAGTTGTATTATTTCAATTGGAAATATATCTCATAGACAAAAATATATATAAAACATATAAATATATAGTTAGTGCCATCTATTATGATTTACGTCAATTAAAAAGTGATAGAATATAGAAGATTTCGTTCGTCGCGAATTATATGATACGCCACTGATCGTTATACTAAAGGCAAAGCGTTTTCACTTTAAATAAACATTATTAAATCACTTGACCGTGTCTGTTGAACTAAATAATTAAATATGATATTAAAGAACGAAATCCAACCATATCTGTATCAAATATATACAAGGCGATTCATCACGAGGAATAATTACAAGTTTTTGTGTAAAAGATTTCTGATTATATAGAAATTATACTATTACAAAATTTAAATGCGTCAATGACTGATTTTTTGGTACATTTCAAACCTAACCACACAATTTTTATTCGAAACTTTTTTACAGTCTACAATAAGTGATTTTTTAGAACGACCCTGTAGCTATAGTGAAATTAAAACAGTGAATAAACTTTTTTAATTTAAATTACAACAAAAAAATTTTATCTAATAAAAATCAATCGTTTTTATTTTAATATATTGTTTACTAATGAATTATTTAATTTGGTACGTACCTGTATATATAGACCGATTAATTCAGTGCATCCTATCAATTCACAAAATACACCGGCTAAACCCACTTCAACGGATACAATGAAAAGTTTAGAAATTGTTTTATTGTATAATATACTAAAGCACATAAAAGAGACAGGAAGGAAACGGCAATGAATGGAACCAAATGCCAGAACCAGGGAAACATACGAGGGTACAAGAAAATGATCTATGAAAGAATTGTATCAATGAAGTTTACTTATTTATAATAAAATATATCAATAAAATTTGAATGAATTATTATATAGTAGTAAAAATCATTATGTTTATAAAGTTTATTAGTGACGTTTTTTAATCAACAATGGTAGATGTATTAGAAAAGAAATTTTACATATTTACTTAACGATATACCCCCGTATATAAAGTTCAATAATATAAATCAATTAAATAAATACTAAAATTCGTTCATTTTCATTACTTTCTTAATTTTGTATCCACAAATATCGTTTAATATTTCAAGGTCATAAAAACGATAATTAAAAATGCAACTATGGCAGTTCGCAATTGAATATATATCGTTCACAAAAAAGGTTTCAAATGTTATCTTAAAATTCTTGAGTTTAGGAATTTTTCGATGTAATTTTTATTATTTTTTAAAACCTAGTTCGGCAAAGTAATCTTGGTTGGAAACTTATTAAAAGTAGAGTCGATGTTATAAAAAAGAAGATGACGTTTGGTAACGGAAATTTTATAATTTTTTGATAAAAGAAGTATATTAATATGTTTATATTTCCATTTTGGTAAATAATGTGAATAGTTTTAGAGCATTAATAAATTATTGGTTTATTAATATATATACTTTGCTTTTACTACAAGATGGATCAAATGTTACCAAGCCCTGGCTTCAGTATCCCTAGTATCGGTAATTGTATTTGTAAATATTAAGTCATAAAATTATCAAAGGCTAAACGTTCATTGTTATTTTCGAAATACATAGTAAAAAAATGTAAAATCGAAAATTATATACGTATACGTATTTAAAGTATATTATGGAATTGTCGTATTTTTAGGTTAGGTGAAGTTATTACATTATATATGGATTTACGTGATTTAAATTTTTATTTAGTTAAAATGCTCTCTTTTATTTTCTATTGTTTGGTGTATTATGTTCTGATTCTGTGTATTCTACGAGTCAATTTGTTTTACTTTATCACTATTAAAAATTTTTTTGTCGCTTATCATCTTTTTCAATAATTGATACAAATATTTACTTTTTTATAAATTAGGATAGATTTTTCTGAAAATACGTGATTTCTAATTTATATCTAAAAATTTTTACATTGAATCTACTCTGGCAATACTGGAAATAGTTTAAATGTGTTCGCAATTTTTATTTTTTCATTTATTTCACTTTTTTATCGCTTTTTATAAACTTTCAAGTAAATTATGGATAATTTTTTATGCCCCACCCTTATAAAACAGAAAAAACGTGGAACTTAATGAATAATTTGTTTGAATATGTTATTTATAAGCTGTTAAACTAGTGGTAATTTACAAAAATCGATTTTATCTTATAACAGGGACACCTCTTCATCAACCAGAAGAAGACCAATTAATCTTACCTAATGCCCTCCAACAACAGCAGCAACTACAACAACAAATACCTGTTAGTAACTCCCAAGTGCCTCCGTTGGCTCCAATGGGAGGACTGACACCAACACTAGGACTGGGCATGGGCCACGCAATGTCCATGCCACAAACTAAATACGTACCTGGATTTGCGTTACCCATGAATTCAGTAGCACCACAAACACCAGTTAGTTAAAATTTAACATTTAAATTTATCGATATTTAATTTATTTTTGCTATTTTAGCAACATACCATGATGAGCCCAATGATAAATTTAGGTGGATCAGTAACTACCGGAGCCGGAGTAACTCCAACAATGGGACCATCGACTCCTTCTCCAATGACACCCATGACACCACATTCTGCAGATCCAGGAATCATTCCACAATTACAGTAAGTTATTTAAATTTTATTAATGAGGACGACGGAATATGAGAAAAGAGAGAATATGGAAGAAAATAGACAGAAAGTAAAAGAGAAATAATCAAAGGGAAAGAATTTTTAATGTTTTTGAGTTTGGGAAACTTCAAAAATATATAATATGCGATTTTTTTGGGTTTTTAATTCAAAAAGTAATACTTGAAGCACCGAGAGAGCTGTAAAGTTTATAAAATCCTAATAACTAATTATTTATGTTTTTCTTGTGATTGGGAGTTGAGCGTTACCATTAATTTAAACAGCAATAACAGGAAATAGTAAAAATGATAAGGGAATATTTGAAAATTGCAGAAACGGAATGTACAGGAAGTTCATCTTTAGATAATGTGGATAACAATGTTTTATATCTTCCGTCACACCTTAAAAGTGCTGTTAGTATGCAAAACCTCCAGTCAAACGTAAAAGAAATAAATAGTTTATTGTATAATCAAAAACGATGCATTTAAAATTAACATTGTAAGTAGTTTTAATTTGTTGTTCCTTTTAAATGGAATTAACTATGTCTATTTCAAACTTCGTACTTCGATTTTTTGCTTTTGTTTTAGTCCAAACCGTTCAATTCAGTAGTTCAAATGTACCACACTTTCTATTACTGTTAACCATTCAGTAGTTCAAATGGATCATCATAAAATATGAATTATGTTGTACCTACATTAATTTTTAATCATTCTCATAATTTTCTACTTCGATTTTGTGTTATTTTCCCATTATTTTCAGTTTTATCTTCTTATGAAATATTATCTCGACTATTTCAATAATTGAGGGCGAATTTGGTAAAAATTTTCCTTCCATACCGGGCTATATCCCCAAGTTTTATAAGTTGCACAATTATAAGTGTATAAATCCAATTAATTTTTGATTTTCTTTCATTTTTCAGGAATATAGTATCGACGGTAAACCTGAGCTGCAAATTGGATTTGAAGAAAATAGCTCTACACGCCAGAAACGCCGAATACAACCCCAAACGTTTCGCTGCGGTGATAATGCGGATCCGAGAACCTCGTACGACGGCCCTAATCTTTTCTTCGGGAAAAATGGTGTGCACCGGCGCCAAAAGCGAAGAAGATTCAAGGTTAGCTGCCAGAAAATACGCCAGAATAATCCAAAAGCTGGGATTTCCTGCAAAATTTTTGGATTTCAAAATTCAAAACATGGTCGGAAGTTGTGACGTTAAATTCCCTATCAGACTCGAGGGACTCGTACTCACCCACAGTTCTTTCAGCAGCTACGAACCGGAATTGTTTCCAGGACTTATTTATCGGATGGTGAAACCGCGAATAGTTTTGTTAATATTTGTGTCTGGTAAAGTTGTGTTGACCGGTGCTAAAGTTAGACAGGAAATTTACGAAGCTTTCGATAATATTTATCCTATTTTGAAAAGTTTTAAAAAACAGTGAGTATTTTTTTTTTAAATTATATTCGTTCCTCTATTTTCATTGTAAAATTACTTTTAGTTCTAGTCAACATTGAATTTATTGTGGGTATCGTTCATTGAATTTTGAGTTTAATGAAGTTTTAATAGTTCATATTATTCAGTAGTTCAAATGTACCATACTTATAAGTATCAAATTTACTTGAAATTTGAAAGATTAATCAATATTTTGATATCTATTAATTTTATAATCGTAGTTTTGTTGCTGGACTCGTATTTGTTTAATTTTTTTCCTTGTATCATAGGTAAAAATCAATATTTTGTGGTTTTAATTCAATTTTTCTTCGGAATAAGTCTTTGTCTTCATTAATATATATAATAAAGTCCTTGAAAAACAGTAATTGTCCTGTAATAATCACGAGACTTTAAAAAATTGTTAAAATCACTTTTAGTCTTGTTGCGCATAAAAAAATGAATATGTAAAATTCTGTACTTCAATCAAATTCTTGATAAATAGAAATTTGTCATTTATAAGTGTGATACATTTGAACTACTCAATGCTAGGAACTATTAAAACCTCGCTGAATTCAAATTTTATTGAAAATATAACAAATTTAATTAAATAATGGAAAAATAAAAGCAAAAATCAAAGTTAAGGATTCGTAATGGTTGAAATTCCAAAAATTGTTGATTAAAAATAATGTAGGCACTGCATAATTTGTATTCCTTTATATAGGTGATACATTTGAACTACTGAATGGTAATAATCATTTGAAATTGCACTAGGATTTAATTTAGTTGAAAATGTAGTAGATTCAAATAGAAAGTCTGAAACGAATCGTATTCTAAACATTTTAGTTCTTAATGCAATTATTACATAATTAAACGATTCAAAATAAAAGAAGGAATGATGAAACTTGCATTTTCGTCGATAATTTTTAGTAAAATAAATAGATTTCATTGTACATTTGAACTACCGCATGGTAGAAACCATTTAAAACTACATGCGATTTAATTTGACTTAAAATTGAGCAGATTTAACTTGAAAATGGAAAAACAAAACCGAAAAGTTGAAATAATGAATCAAAGTTTAAAATATTTTACTCAAAATGAAATTAACGAATTGTTTATACATATTTAGATGTTCGAAAATGAAGTAGGCAAAGTTTAATTCGTATTTCATTACAATTTTGAAATTGTTTAACTTGAAAATGGAAAAATAGAACCAAAATTTGAAATAAAAACTATAAAACAAAACAAAAATCGAAAATTTTCTCACATTTAAATGATCGGGATAAATTAGATAGTGTATCATTCGATATTATGGAATAAACAGTGCTTAATACTTAGTGGTGCATTTGAACTACTGAACAGTAGAGACTAGATTTAAATTGGTTGGAAACGCAACTTCAAAATATGAAAAAAAATCATTAAGTCGATTGATTTTATATTAGCGGATCTCTTTATAGCATATGACTTAAGTCACTTGTTATTTTTGCTTAATTAATAAAAAAATGTGGATTCAACAGGAATAATTTAATGTGGTTGAGGATAACAAATTATGGGGTGTTAGGAGGCATTAAAACAAAATTAATTTTGACTTAATTTGATTTTTTTTGAGTTTTTTCGGTACCTACATCATAATACATGTTGAACGACGCATTTTTCTTGTTACATTAATAAGAGTATGATTAAGTTTTATTGTACATTCGATTATTTTGTTAAGATTGAATAAAGAAAAATTTTTTTCAACCTATTTCTATGCTTATTAAAAAAATTTCGGCTCATTTCGATTTTCTACTTAATACCGAAGTGAAAGATCTGTCGCTAGAACTAGATTTCGACCGGGACTTTCTGAATCTTGTTCTGGAATATCGTTCGGGCGATTTAGGTGCTGGATATGCGGTTCTAGGTTTCGAAAAATTACGCCCCTTCTTTTGTTTCTTCATACTTTTAGCTATAACTCTTTTTTGGTGGTCCAGCTGAGGAAATAAATCTGAAAAACCGAAAAAAAATGTTTGTTTCAAAAGGATACTAGTTGTTTGAATCTTATTTGAAACTTGACAACATTGCAACAATAAAAAACCTTTGAAATTTGTTTTTTAATACAAAAAAAAAGATTTTATTTGGACCTTGTGATATTTCGAGAGCTTTTTTGGCTGCGTTCATTTCTGCTTGTTGTATACTATGTCCCATGGCACTGGCGAGTCTTCTTCCTCTGAAATAAACCGCTACGGTGTAGACTCTGGTATTAGTGGGGCCCTTACATTCTATCACCCTGAAAAAAATGTTAATTCATGTTGAATGACATACTTTGATCCTTAATCTTCACTGGAAACTTGAAGTCTAACTATAAAATATCGATACGAGATTTATTTTGGATGGCGATGCAGGAAATTTGTGGAAATAATGGGAAAATGAAATCGAAAGTTGAAATAAATAGTACAAAATGGGCATGATTCCAAAAATTGTAGTTTATAAATAACAATAGGCTTGTTGATGAAGATTCTGATGGTTCAATTTGTATTTAGTTGCAATCATTGTGGATTAAACACAATATTTGACACTTATGAAGATGGTACATTTGACCTACTGAATTGTTGGGACCACTAAAACGACACAAATAGTCAATAGGGTTGATTATATGGCAGTTTTAACTAAATAAGTGGCTAAAACAAAATCAAAAAGTCGAAATAAATGGTACAAAATGGAATGAATTCCAAAAATTGTAGTTTGTAAACAATAATTCACTAGTCAATAATGATTCTTATGATTCAATTTGTATTTAGTGGAATAAACACAGTATTTGATACTTACAAAGGTGGTACATTTGAACTACTGAATGGTTGGGACCACTAAAACGGCACAAAGACTCGATGGGGTTAATTATATGGCAGATTTAACTAAATTTTCGATGAAATGTAACAAAAAATTGAAATAAATTGTTTGAAAAGGTTAGAATTTCGAAAATTGTAGTCTATACACAACAATTGACTTGTTTATAACGATTCTGATGATTCAATTTGTATTTCGTGGTGGTTTTCGTGGAATAAACACAGTATTTGATACTTATAAAGGTGGTACATTTGAACTACTGAATGGTTGGGACCACTGAAACGGCACAAAGACTCGATGGGGTTAATTATATGGCAGATTTAACTAAATTTTCGATGAAATGTAACAAAAAATTGAAATAAATTGTTTGAAAAGGTTAGAATTTCGAAAATTGTAGTCTATACACAACAATTGACTTGTTTATAACGATTCTGATGATTCAATTTGTATTTCGTGGTGGTTTTCGTGGAATAAACACAGTATTTGATACTAACAAAGGTGGTACATTTGAACTACTGAATGGTTGGGACCACTAAAACGGCACAAAGACTCGATGGGGTTAATTATATGGCAGATTTAACTAAATTTTCGATGAAATGTAACAAAAAATTGAAATAAATTGTTTGAAAAGGTTAGAATTTCGAAAATTGTAGTCTATATACAACAATTGACTTGTTTATAACGATTCTGATGATTCAATTTGTATTTCGTGGTGGTTTTCGTGGAATAAACACAGTATTTGATACTAACAAAGGTGGTACATTTGAACTACTGAATGGTTGGGACCACTGAAACGGCACAAAGACTCGATGGGGTTAATTATATGGCAGATTTAACTAAATTTTCGATGAAATGTAACAAAAAATTGAAATAAATTGTTTGAAAAGGTTAGAATTTCGAAAATTGTAGTCTATACACAACAATTGACTTGTTTATAACGATTCTGATGATTCAATTTGTATTTCGTGGTGGTTTTCGTGGAATAAACACAGTATTTGATACTAACAAAGGTGGTACATTTGAACTACTGAATGGTTGGGACCACTGAAACGGCACAAAGACTCGATGGGGTTAATTATATGGCAGATTTAACTAAATTTTCGATGAAATGTAACAAAAAATTGAAATAAATTGTTTGAAAAGGTTAGAATTTCGAAAATTGTAGTCTATACACAACAATTGACTTGTTTATAACGATTCTGATGATTCAATTTGTATTTCGTGGTGGTTTTCGTGGAATAAACACAGTATTTGATACTTATAAAGGTGGTACATTTGAACTACTGAATGGTTGGGACCACTGAAACGGCACAAAGACTCGATGGGGTTAATTATATGGCAGATTTAACTAAATTTTCGATGAAATGTAACAAAAAATTGAAATAAATTGTTTGAAAAGGTTAGAATTTCGAAAATTGTAGTCTATACACAACAATTGACTTGTTTATAACGATTCTGATGATTCAATTTGTATTTCGTGGTGGTTTTCGTGGAATAAACACAGTATTTGATACTAACAAAGGTGGTACATTTGAACTACTGAATGGTTGGGACCACTAAAACGGCACAAAGACTCGATGGGGTTAATTATATGGCAGATTTAACTAAATTTTCGATGAAATGTAACAAAAAATTGAAATAAATTGTTTGAAAAGGTTAGAATTTCGAAAATTGTAGTCTATATACAACAATTGACTTGTTTATAACGATTCTGATGATTCAATTTGTATTTCGTGGTGGTTTTCGTGGAATAAACACAGTATTTGATACTAACAAAGGTGGTACATTTGAACTACTGAATGGTTGGGACCACTGAAACGGCACAAAGACTCGATGGGGTTAATTATATGGCAGATTTAACTAAATTTTCGATGAAATGTAACAAAAAATTGAAATAAATTGTTTGAAAAGGTTAGAATTTCGAAAATTGTAGTCTATACACAACAATTGACTTGTTTATAACGATTCTGATGATTCAATTTGTATTTCGTGGTGGTTTTCGTGGAATAAACACAGTATTTGATACTTACAAAGGTGGTACATTTGAACTACTGAATGGTTGGGACCACTGAAACGGCACAAAGACTCGATGGGGTTAATTATATGGCAGATTTAACTAAATTTTCGATGAAATGTAACAAAAAATTGAAATAAATTGTTTGAAAAGGTTAGAATTTCAAAAATTGTAGTCTATACACAACAATTGACTTGTTTATAACGATTCTGATGATTTAATTTGTATTTCGTGGCGATTTTCGTGGAATAAACACAGTATTTGATACTAACAAAGGTGGTACATTTGAACTACTGAATGGTTGGGACCACTGAAACGGCACAAAGACTCGATGGGGTTGATTATATGGCAGATTTAACTAAATATTACTTATAAAGGAGGTACATTTGAACTACTGGATGGAAAGGACCATTAAAACTGCACAAAGATCCAATATTATTGAGAATTTGGCTAAATCACAACAGAATAAAACCGAAAAGTAACCGGTAAATACCAATTAGACAAGAAAATAGATGAAAATTACTTGTATACTGGAATATCCGGTTCGCCGCCGTCCATTGTCCTTAGAGTGAGGCAACACTGTTGCAATTTCGATTTCGGATCGTTCCAATCTTGATTCATGATAAAATCTTGAAGTCTCGGAAACAATGTCACGTGACAGAACGCCTCGCAATACTCCATACCCTAAAAAAAATAATGTTTTAGGTTAGGTTGTACCGGAATTGATTTTTTTGTTTTGGAATTGGGGGTTTCACCTGGTCGACGTATAGAGCCCCAATAAAAGCTTCGAGTAAATCGGCCCGATCCTTAGTTTTCAGTTCGGCTTTCGGATTATTGTAAATGGCGTATTTCGCCATATCGAGATCGTCGCATACCACGGCTTGGGTCCTGTTGTTCACCAAAGAACTTCTCAATAACTGAAAGTTGAAAAAAGTAGCGACATATAAGAAGAAAAAGAAGAAGAAAAAAGGTTAACTCACCGATAAATGCCCTTCGTGATGTTCCGGGAAAAATTTGTAAAGATAATTGGAAGCTATGAGTTGCAGCACCGTATCACCCAAAAACTCCAACCGTTGATTGGAACCCATCGTTAAATTCGTATAACCGACGCTTCTGTCGGTAAACGCCCTGGCCAATAATCGGATATGTTTGAATTCGACGTTTATAGATTCCTCGAATTTCACCAAATTCTGAAGTATGTCGAATTTTTCTATCCACTGTCTGTCGCCGAGAGGTTCTTGTTCTTGCAATGGATGCGGAGGAAGATTTTTCCATACTTCGTGAAGATCGGGATCGCTGTGGAAAAACGTGTCCGAAAATACTTTATCCGCAACCTGAAATTGCAAAAAAAAACATCTATCTATATCTTTGCTTTCCTTTTTGTCTCTTCCACTAATTATCTGTCTATTTCTCTGTCCCACAAGTCAAAAATGATTAAAGATCTCTGTCTGCCAGTTTATTATGAGTGTCTGCCAGTTTATTATGACTGTCCGCCAGTTTATTATGAGTGTCTGCCAGTTTATTATGAGTGTCCGCCAGTTTATTATGAGTGTCTGCCAGTTTATTATGACTGTCCGCCAGTTTATTATGAGTGTCTGCCAGTTTATTATGAGTGTCCGCCAGTTTATTATTAGTCTGCCAGTTTATTATGAGTGTCCGCCAGTTTATTATGAGTGTCCGCCAGTTTATTATGAGTGTCCGCCAGTTTATTATGACTGTCCGCCAGTTTATTATTAGTCTGCCAGTTTATTATGAGTGTCTGCCAGTTTATTATGAGTGTCCGCCAGTTTATTATTAGTCTGCCAGTTTATTATGAGTGTCCGCCAGTTTATTATGAGTGTCCGCCAGTTTATTATGAGTGTCCGCCAGTTTATTATTAGTCTGCCAGTTTATTATGAGTGTCTGCCAGTTTATTATGAGTGTCCGCCAGTTTATTATGAGTGTCTGCCAGTTTATTATGAGTGTCTGCCAGTTTATTATGAGTATCCGCCAGTTTATTATGAGTGTCCGCCAGTTTATTATTAGTCTGCCAGTTTATTATGAGTGTCTGCCAGTTTATTATGAGTGTCTGCCAGTTTATTATGAGTATCCGCCAGTTTATTATGAGTGTCCGCCAGTTTATTATTAGTCTGCCAGTTTATTATGAGTGTCTGCCAGTTTATTATGAGTGTCTGCCAGTTTATTATGAGTGTCTGCCAGTTTATTATGAGTGTCTGCCAGTTTATTATGAGTGTCCGCCAGTTTATTATGAGTGTCTGCCAGTTTATTATGACTGTCCGCCAGTTTATTATGAGTGTCTGCCAGTTTATTATGAGTGTCCGCCAGTTTATTATTAGTCTGCCAGTTTATTATGAGTGTCCGCCAGTTTATTATGAGTGTCCGCCAGTTTATTATGAGTGTCCGCCAGTTTATTATGAGTGTCCGCCAGTTTATTATGAGTGTCCGCCAGTTTATTATGACTGTCCGCCAGTTTATTATGAGTGTCCGCCAGTTTATTATTAGTCTGCCAGTTTATTATGAGTGTCTGCCAGTTTATTATGAGTGTCCGCCAGTTTATTATGAGTGTCCGCCAGTTTATTATGAGTGTCCGCCAGTTTATTATGAGTGTCCGCCAGTTTATTATGAGTGTCCGCCAGTTTATTAATAGTCTGCCAGTTTATTATGAGTGTCTGCCAGTTTATTATGAGTGTCCGCCAGTTTATTATGAGTGTCTGTCAGTTTATTATGAGTGTCCGCCAGTTTATTATGAGTGTCCGCCAGTTTATTATTAGTCTGCCAGTTTATTATGAGTGTCTGCCAGTTTATTATGAGTGTCTGCCAGTTTATTATGAGTGTCCGCCAGTTTATTATGAGTGTCCGCCAGTTTATTATGAGTGTCTGTCAGTTTATTATGAGTGTCTGTCAGTTTATTATGAGTTTCTTCTTTCATGCTACAATAATAATTAAAACTAACTTACCTCGATGCCGCCGTCTAAAAATAGAGCTCCCATCAAAGCCTCAAAACAATTAGCCATGGCGTGTCTCAATTCCAAATCGTGGCATAGATCGGATCCGTGCGCGTATAACATGAACTGATCCAATTTGAGTATTTTCGCCAATACAGACAAATGTTGATTTTGTACGATGGCGGCGCGGTACGTCGCCAAACCCCCTTCTTCTAAATCGGGAAACGAATAAAATAGATGAATGGACGATAGAAATTCGACAACGGCGTCACCGAGAAATTCCAATCTCTCATTGTGGGTTATATTCGATTCGGTTTCTTGTTGTTTACCGAAACGGGACATTATATTTATCAGAGTATTGATTCCTGTAAAGAATGTAATAGAGTATGAACGGACTATAACTTCGAAATATAACTTTAAAAAAATTGAAAATTTTTAGTATGAATGGATTTTAACCTTGAAAAAAGTCGAAAATTTTTAGTATGAATGGACTTTAACCTTGAAAAAAATCGAAAATTTTTGGTATGAATGGACTTTAACTTCAGAAAAATCGAAAATTTTTAGTATGAATGGACTTTAACTTCAGAAAAATCGAAAAATTTTAGTATGAATGGACTTTAACTTCAGAAAAATCGAAAAATTTTAGTATGAATGGACTTTAACCTTGAAAAAAATCAAAAATTTTTAGTATGAATGGACTTTAACTTCAGAAAAATCAAAAATTTTTAATATGAATGGATTTTAACTTCAGAAAAATCGAAAATTTTTAGTATGAATGGACTTTAACTTCAGAAAAATCGAAAAATTTTAGTATGAATGGACTTTAACCTTGAAAAAAATCAAAAATTTTTAGTATGAATGGACTTTAACTTCATAAAAATCGAAAATTTTTAGTATGAATGGACTTTAACCTTGAAAAAAATCAAAAATTTTTAGTATGAATGGACTTTAACTTCATAAAAATCGAAAATTTTTAGTATGAATGGACTTTAACCTTGAAAAAAATCAAAAATTTTTAGTATGAATGGACTTTAACTTCAAAAAAAATCGAAAATTTTTAGTATGAATGGACTTTAACTTAAAAAAAAATCGAAAATTTTTGGTATGAATGGACTTTAACTTCAGAAAAATCGAAAATTTTTGGTATGAATGGACTTTAACTTCAGAAAAATCGAAAATTTTTGGTATGAATGGACTTTAACTTGAAAAAAATCGAAAATTTTTGGTATGAATGGACTTTAACTTGAAAAAAATCGAAAATTTTTGGTATGAATGGACTTTAACTTGAAAAAAATCGAAAATTTTTGGTATGAATGGACTTTAACTTGAAAAAAATCGAAAAATTTTGGTATGAATGGACTTTAACTTCAGAAAAATCAAAAATTTTTAGTATGAACGGACTTTAGACTCGAAAAATTACCATAAAATCATCTTGATAGCGAATTTCAACTTCAAAATTAACAACAAATGATAGAAAATGGTGTACGAATGGACTTTAACTTCAAAATAAACCATGAAGCATCCACCTAAGCATACGAACGGACTTTAAATTATTAAAAAATCATAAAACTCATTCTAACAGTGGCTCCTAACCTCAAAAATAACTACAAAGTATGCAAAATAGTGTACGAATGGACTTTAACTTTGAAGCATCGATGTAAGCGTATGAACGGACTTTAATATCGACAAAAAATGAGTTTAAATATATTTTGGGACAATTCACCTCTCTTTCTAGTGTTCATATAATGGATGCGTCTGTCTCCGTATTCCGGTTGCCGGATACCGCAATTAGTTAAACTGTTTCTGGCGTGATCCGGATTGGTACCGAAGTTTTCTTTATAAGATGGATGCGTTAGGGCCAATTGGAGGAGGGCTCGATTGTTGAAAGTGTATTTGATGTTTTCTTCCAATACGTTCAAGGATTGATGGAATCGCAGATGGCATACCAGCACGGGGATTAACATCGCGTGCTGTAATAGAAAAAAAAAAAAAAATTCGTCGGTTTGAATTTTTTTTTTTTTTAATTTTTATATCCACCTGTATAATATCGCACATAATTCCGGTTCTGTAGAATCCCTCGGAGGAAACGGCTACGGTTACGTCTCTCTTCATTTTTCCTTGGGTTCGCATTTCTTGTAATTTATTTTCTTTGGCTTCGAGTTTTCTTTTATCTTCGTATGTCGGTTTCGACATGTTGGCCAGAAGGTGTCTAAATTTAACGTAATCGCGCCAAGCCTTTTGATAACTACAATTCAAATATCAACTTCTACTTTATATGTCACAAAATGATTACCAGGTATGCTAATTGCGTATGAATGGACTTTAACTTCAAAAGAGATCGAAAATTTTTAGTATGAATGGACTTTAACTTGAAAAAAAGTCGAAAATTTTTGGTATGAATGGACTTTAACTTGAAAAAAAGTCGAAAATTTTTGGTATGAATGGACTTTAACTTCAAAAAAAGTCGAAAATTTTTGGTATGAATGGACTTTAACTTCAAAAAAAGTCGAAAATTTTTGGTATGAATGGACTTTAACTTGAAAAAAATCGAAAATTTTTGGTATGAATGGACTTTAACTTCAAAAAAAGTCGAAAATTTTTGGTATGAATGGACTTTAACTTGAAAAAAAGTCGAAAATTTTTGGTATGAATGGACTTTAACTTGAAAAAAAGTCGAAAATTTTTAGTATGAATGGACTTTAACTTCAAAAAAAGTCGAAAATTTTTGGTATGAATGGACTTTAACTTGAAAAAAATCGAAAATTTTTGGTATGAATGGACTTTAACTTGAAAAAAATCGAAAATTTTTGGTATGAATGGACTTTAACTTGAAAAAAAGTCGAAAATTTTTAGTATGAATGGACTTTAACTTCAAAAAAAGTCGAAAATTTTTGGTATGAATGGACTTTAACTTGAAAAAAATCGAAAATTTTTGGTATGAATGGACTTTAACTTGAAAAAAATCGAAAATTTTTGGTATGAATGGACTTTAACTTGAAAAAAATAGAAAATTTTTGGTATGAATGGACTTTAACTTGAAAAAAATCGAAAATTTTTGGTATGAATGGACTTTAACTTGAAAAAAAGTCGAAAATTTTTGGTATGAATGGACTTTAACTTGAAAAAAATCGAAAATTTTTGGTATGAATGGACTTTAACTTGAAAAAAATCGAAAATTTTTGGTATGAATGGACTTTAACTTGAAAAAAATCGAAAATTTTTGGTATGAATGGACTTTAACTTGAAAAAAATCGAAAATTTTTGGTATGAATGGACTTTAACTTGAAAAAAATCGAAAATTTTTGGTATGAATGGACTTTAACTTGAAAAAAATCGAAAATTTTTGGTATGAATGGACTTTAACTTGAAAAAAAGTCGAAAATTTTTGGTATGAATGGACTTTAACTTCAAAAAAAGTCGAAAATTTTTAGTATGAATGGACTTTAACTTCAAAAAAAGTCGAAAATTTTTGGTATGAATGGACTTTAACTTGAAAAAAATCGAAAATTTTTGGTATGAATGGACTTTAACTTGAAAAAAATCGAAAATTTTTGGTATGAATGGACTTTAACTTGAAAAAAATCGAAAATTTTTGGTATGAATGGACTTTAACTTGAAAAAAATCGAAAATTTTTGGTATGAATGGACTTTAACTTGAAAAAAATCAAAAATTTTTGGTATGAATGGACTTTAACTTCATAAAAATCGAAAATTTTTGGTATGAATGGACTTTAACTTCAGAAAAATCGAAAAATTCTAGTATGAATGGACTTTAACCTTGAAAAAAATCAAAAATTTTTAATATGAATGGATTTTAACTTCAGAAAAATCGAAAATTTTTAGTATGAATGGACTTTTACTTCAGAAAAATCGAAAAATTTTAGTATGAATGGACTTTAACCTTGAAAAAAATCAAAAATTTTTAGTATGAATGGACTTTAACTTCATAAAAATCGAAAATTTTTAGTATGAATGGACTTTAACCTTGAAAAAAATCAAAAATTTTTAGTATGAATGGACTTTAACTTCAGAAAAATCGAAAATTTTTGGTATGAATGGACTTTAACTTGAAAAAAATCGAAAATTTTTGGTATGAATGGACTTTAACTTGAAAAAAATCGAAAATTTTTGGTATGAATGGACTTTAACTTGAAAAAAATCGAAAATTTTTGGTATGAATGGACTTTAACTTGAAAAAAATCGAAAATTTTTGGTATGAATGGACTTTAACTTGAAAAAAATCGAAAATTTTTGGTATGAATGGACTTTAACTTGAAAAAAATCGAAAATTTTTGGTATGAATGGACTTTAACTTGAAAAAAAGTCGAAAATTTTTGGTATGAATGGACTTTAACTTGAAAAAAAGTCGAAAATTTTTAGTATGAATGGACTTTAACTTCAAAAAAAGTCGAAAATTTTTGGTATGAATGGACTTTAACTTGAAAAAAATCGAAAATTTTTGGTATGAATGGACTTTAACTTGAAAAAAATCGAAAATTTTTGGTATGAATGGACTTTAACTTGAAAAAAATCGAAAATTTTTGGTATGAATGGACTTTAACTTGAAAAAAATCGAAAATTTTTGGTATGAATGGACTTTAACTTGAAAAAAATCGAAAATTTTTGGTATGAATGGACTTTAACTTGAAAAAAATCGAAAATTTTTGGTATGAATGGACTTTAACTTGAAAAAAAGTCGAAAATTTTTGGTATGAATGGACTTTAACTTGAAAAAAAGTCGAAAATTTTTAGTATGAATGGACTTTAACTTGAAAAAAATCGAAAATTTTTGGTATGAATGGACTTTAACTTGAAAAAAATCGAAAATTTTTGGTATGAATGGACTTTAACTTGAAAAAAATCGAAAATTTTTGGTATGAATGGACTTTAACTTGAAAAAAATCGAAAATTTTTGGTATGAATGGACTTTAACTTGAAAAAAAGTCGAAAATTTTTGGTATGAATGGACTTTAACTTGAAAAAAAGTCGAAAATTTTTAGTATGAATGGACTTTAACTTCAAAAAAAGTCGAAAATTTTTGGTATGAATGGACTTTAACTTGAAAAAAATCGAAAATTTTTGGTATGAATGGACTTTAACTTGAAAAAAATCGAAAATTTTTGGTATGAATGGACTTTAACTTGAAAAAAATCGAAAATTTTTGGTATGAATGGACTTTAACTTGAAAAAAATCGAAAATTTTTGGTATGAATGGACTTTAACTTGAAAAAAATCGAAAATTTTTGGTATGAATGGACTTTAACTTGAAAAAAATCGAAAATTTTTGGTATGAATGGACTTTAACTTGAAAAAAATCGAAAATTATTGGTATGAATGGACTTTAACTTGAAAAAAATCGAAAATTTTTGGTATGAATGGACTTTAACTTGAAAAAAATCGAAAATTTTTGGTATGAATGGACTTTAACTTGAAAAAAATCGAAAATTTTTGGTATGAATGGACTTTAACTTGAAAAAAATCGAAAATTTTTGGTATGAATGGACTTTAACTTGAAAAAAAGTCGAAAATTTTTGGTATGAATGGACTTTAACTTGAAAAAAATCGAAAATTTTTGGTATGAATGGACTTTAACTTGAAAAAAAGTCGAAAATTTTTGGTATGAATGGATTTAACTTGAAAAAAAGTCGAAAATTTTTAGTATGAATGGACTTTAACTTCAAAAAAAGTCGAAAATTTTTGGTATGAATGGACTTTAACTTGAAAAAAAGTCGAAAATTTTTGGTATGAATGGACTTTAACTTGAAAAAAATCGAAAATTTTTAGTAAAAATGGACTATAATCACAAAAATACTCACTCGGGATTTCCAGCGTAACTCAATTGCGGTGGTCTGATACCGAAATGTACAATTTCCGGAAATTTATGTTCCCCTTCTTTTTGCAAATCTATATTTCGATCCAACTGATCCACCCTTACCGAACACGGTTTTTTACCTGGGTAAGTCACTACCATACCCTGAAATTCAATTCAGTAAACCGCATCGATAATAAAACGTCGAGATATTTATAACACATATCACCCCGTAGATATTTCGATTTCCCTTTTTTTTTTTTACCTTGATTTCGTCGGCGAAATTCTGCCATTCGTACTGGGACATTTCCATCATTTTGCTCAATTCCTCTTTCTCTATCAAAAGCGATGAGCTGTTCAATAAATATTGGAGCACTTCGCTCATGCACAATATTTCTTTACCGTTTTCCGGTAATTCACGAACGAACCGCGGCATGAAATGGAATAACGAACATCCTTCGGTATTTCCGGCCGCTTTGAAATCCAAATCGACTAATTCCAAGATTTCGTAGAACAGATAATTCGCTGGAACAAAAAAAAATAAAAATCCAATTTGATATTTTGAGTAAATCAAAAAAAAAACTCACTGAAAAGATCTAATTCGCATACTGTAAAATTCTCTGGAATCTTCTCTTCTATATATAAAATTGTATATTCGATATTGAAGCGGATAACCTAAAAAAATTTAATATATTATAGTCCGTTCATACGGAAAGTTAGACAGACAGATCGAGAGGTAGACAAATAGATACGTAAGACAAAAGATTAGACAAAAATAGTGAAATAAACACAGGAACAGGCACAAAAGGATAAACGGAGTGACGGTAAGTCAGATAAATTGACGGACAGATAGAAAATAGACAGTTAAATAGAAAGACGGACACAAAACGGCGGACAAAGTGACGGTAAGTCGAATAAATCGACGGACAGATAGAAAATAGACAGTTAAATAGAAAGACGGACACAAAACGGCGGACAAAGTGACGGTAAGTCGAATAAATCGACGGACAGATAGAAAATAGACAGTTAAATAGAAAGACGGACACAATACGGCGGACAAAGTGACGGTAAGTCGAATAAATCGACGGACAGATAGAAAATAGACAGTTAAATAGAAAGACGGACACAAAACGGCGGACAAAAGTGACGGTAAGTCGAATAAATTGACGGACGGATAGAAAATAGACAGTTAAATAGAAAGACGGACACAAAACGGCGGACAAAAGTGACGGTAAGTCGAATAAATTGACGGACAGATAGAAAATAGACAGTTAAATAGAAAGACGGACACAAAACGGCGGACAAAAGTGACGGTAAGTCGAATAAATTGACGGACGGATAGAAAATAGACAGTTAAATAGAAAGACGGACACAAAACGGCGGACAAAAGTGACGGTAAGTCGAATAAATTGACGGACGGATAGAAAATAGACAGTTAAATAGAAAGACGGACACAAAACGGCGGACAAAAGTGACGGTAAGTCGAATAAATTGACGGACAGATAGAAAATAGACAGTTAAATAGAAAGACGGACACAAAACGGCGGACAAAAGTGACGGTAAGTCGAATAAATTGACGGACAGATAGAAAATAGACAGTTAAATAGAAAGACGGACACAAAACGGCGGACAAAAGTGACGGTAAGTCGAATAAATCGACAGACAGATAGAAAATAGACAGTTAAATAGAAAGACGGACACAAAACGGCGGACAAAAGTGACGGTAAGTCGAATAAATTGACGGACAGATAGAAAATAGACAGTTAAATAGAAAGACGGACACAAAACGGCGGACAAAAGTGACGGTAAGTCGAATAAATCGACAGACAGATAGAAAATAGACAGTTAAATAGAAAGACGGACACAAAACGGCGGACAAAAGTGACGGTAAGTCGAATAAATTGACGGACGGATAGAAAATAGACAGTTAAATAGAAAGACGGACACAAAACGGCGGACAAAAGTGACGGTAAGTCGAATAAATCGACAGACAGATAGAAAATAGACAGTTAAATAGAAAGACGGACACAAAACGGCGGACAAAAGTGACGGTAAGTCGAATAAATTGACGGACAGATAGAAAATAGACAGTTAAATAGAAAGACGGACACAAAACGGCGGACAAAAGTGACGGTAAGTCGAATAAATCGACAGACAGATAGAAAATAGACAGTTAAATAGAATGACGGACACAAAACGGCGGACAAAAGTGACGGTAAGTCGAATAAATTGACGGACGGATAGAAAATAGACAGTTAAATAGAAAGACGGACACAAAACGGCGGACAAAAGTGACGGTAAGTCGAATAAATTGACGGACAGATAGAAAATAGACAGTTAAATAGAAAGACGGACACAAAACGGCGGACAAAAGTGACGGTAAGTCGAATAAATTGACGGACGGATAGAAAATAGACAGTTAAATAGAAAGACGGACACAAAACGGCGGACAAAAGTGACGGTAAGTCGAATAAATCGACAGACAGATAGAAAATAGACAGTTAAATAGAAAGACGGACACAAAACGGCGGACAAAAGTGACGGTAAGTCGAATAAATTGACGGACAGATAGAAAATAGACAGTTAAATAGAAAGACGGACACAAAACGGCGGACAAAAGTGACGGTAAGTCGAATAAATTGACGGACAGATAGAAAATAGACAGTTAAATAGAAAGACGGACACAAAACGGCGGACAAAAGTGACGGTAAGTCGAATAAATCGACAGACAGATAGAAAATAGACAGTTAAATAGAAAGACGGACACAAAAAGGCGGACAAAAGTGACGGTAAGTCGAATAAATTGACGGACAGATAGAAAATAGACAGTTAAATAGAAAGACGGACACAAAACGGCGGACAAAAGTGACGGTAAGTCGAATAAATTGACGGACAGATAGAAAATAGACAGTTAAATAGAAAGACGGACACAAAACGGCGGACAAAAGTGACGGTAAGTCGAATAAATTGACGGACGGATAGAAAATAGACAGTTAAATAGAAAGACGGACACAAAACGGCGGACAAAAGTGACGGTAAGTCGAATAAATTGACGGACGGATAGAAAATAGACAGTTAAATAGAAAGACGGACACAAAACGGCGGACAAAAGTGACGGTAAGTCGAATAAATCGACAGACAGATAGAAAATAGACAGTTAAATAGAAAGACGGACACAAAACGGCGGACAAAAGTGACGGTAAGTCGAATAAATTGACGGACAGATAGAAAATAGACAGTTAAATAGAAAGACGGACACAAAACGGCGGACAAAGTGACGGTAAGTCGAATAAATCGACGGACAGATAGAAAATAGACAGTTAAATAGAAAGACGGACACAAAACGGCGGACAAAGTGACGGTAAGTCGAATAAATCGACGGACAGATAGAAAATAGACAGTTAAATAGAAAGACGGACACAAAACGGCGGACAAAAGTGACGGTAAGTCGAATAAATTGACGGACAGATAGAAAATAGACAGTTAAATAGAAAGACGGACACAAAACGGCGGACAAAAGTGACGGTAAGTCGAATAAATTGACGGACGGATAGAAAATAGACAGTTAAATAGAAAGACGGACACAAAACGGCGGACAAAAGTGACGGTAAGTCGAATAAATTGACGGACAGATAGAAAATAGACAGTTAAATAGAAAGACGGACACAAAACGGCGGACAAAAGTGACGGTAAGTCGAATAAATTGACGGACGGATAGAAAATAGACAGTTAAATAGAAAGACGGACACAAAACGGCGGACAAAAGTGACGGTAAGTCGAATAAATCGACAGACAGATAGAAAATAGACAGTTAAATAGAAAGACGGACACAAAACGGCGGACAAAAGTGACGGTAAGTCGAATAAATTGACGGACGGATAGAAAATAGACAGTTAAATAGAAAGACGGACACAAAACGGCGGACAAAAGTGACGGTAAGTCGAATAAATTGACGGACGGATAGAAAATAGACAGTTAAATAGAAAGACGGACACAAAACGGCGGACAAAAGTGACGGTAAGTCGAATAAATTGACGGACGGATAGAAAATAGACAGTTAAATAGAAAGACGGACACAAAACGGCGGACAAAAGTGACGGTAAGTCGAATAAATTGACGGACGGATAGAAAATAGACAGTTAAATAGAAAGACGGACACAAAACGGCGGACAAAAGTGACGGTAAGTCGAATAAATTGACGGACGGATAGAAAATAGACAGTTAAATAGAAAGACGGACACAAAACGGCGGACAAAAGTGACGGTAAGTCGAATAAATCGACAGACAGATAGAAAATAGACAGTTAAATAGAAAGACGGACACAAAACGGCGGACAAAAGTGACGGTAAGTCGAATAAATTGACGGACAGATAGAAAATAGACAGTTAAATAGAAAGACGGACACAAAACGGCGGACAAAAGTGACGGTAAGTCGAATAAATTGACGGACGGATAGAAAATAGACAGTTAAATAGAAAGACGGACACAATACGGCGGACAAAAGTGACGGTAAGTCGAATAAATTGACGGACAGATAGAAAATAGACAGTTAAATAGAAAGACGGACACAAAACGGCGGACAAAAGTGACGGTAAGTCGAATAAATTGACGGACAGATAGAAAATAGACAGTTAAATAGAAAGACGGACACAAAACGGCGGACAAAAGTGACGGTAAGTCGAATAAATTGACGGACGGATAGAAAATAGACAGTTAAATAGAAAGACGGACACAAAACGGCGGACAAAAGTGACGGTAAGTCGAATAAATTGACGGACAGATAGAAAATAGACAGTTAAATAGAAAGACGGACACAAAACGGCGGACAAAAGTGACGGTAAGTCGAATAAATCGACAGACAGATAGAAAATAGACAGTTAAATAGAAAGACGGACACAAAACGGCGGACAAAAGTGACGGTAAGTCGAATAAATTGACGGACGGATAGAAAATAGACAGTTAAATAGAAAGACGGACACAAAACGGCGGACAAAAGTGACGGTAAGTCGAATAAATTGACGGACGGATAGAAAATAGACAGTTAAATAGAAAGACGGACACAAAACGGCGGACAAAAGTGACGGTAAGTCGAATAAATTGACGGACAGATAGAAAATAGACAGTTAAATAGAAAGACGGACACAATACGGCGGACAAAGTGACGGTAAGTCGAATAAATCGACGGACAGATAGAAAATAGACAGTTAAATAGAAAGACGGACACAAAACGGCGGACATTAGTGACGGTAAGTCGAATAAATTGACGGACAGATAGAAAATAGACAGTTAAATAGAAAGACGGACACAAAACGGCGGACAAAAGTGACGGTAAGTCGAATAAATCGACAGACAGATAGAAAATAGACAGTTAAATAGAAAGACGGACACAAAACGGCGGACAAAAGTGACGGTAAGTCGAATAAATTGACGGACGGATAGAAAATAGACAGTTAAATAGAAAGACGGACACAAAACGGCGGACAAAGTGACGGTAAGTCGAATAAATCGACGGACAGATAGAAAATAGACAGTTAAATAGAAAGACGGACACAATACGGCGGACAAAGTGACGGTAAGTCGAATAAATCGACGGACAGATAGAAAATAGACAGTTAAATAGAAAGACGGACACAAAACGGCGGACAAAGTGACGGTAAGTCGAATAAATCGACGGACAGATAGAAAATAGACAGTTAAATAGAAAGACGGACACAAAACGGCGGACAAAGTGACGGTAAGTCGAATAAATCGACGGACAGATAGAAAATAGACAGTTAAATAGAAAGACGGACACAAAACGGCGGACAAAGTGACGGTAAGTCGAATAAATCGACGGACAGATAGAAAATAGACAGTTAAATAGAAAGACGGACACAAAACGGCGGACAAAGTGACGGTAAGTCGAATAAATCGACGGACAGATAGAAAATAGACAGTTAAATAGAAAGACGGACACAAAACGGCGGACAAAGTGACGGTAAGTCGAATAAATCGACGGACAGATAGAAAATAGACAGTTAAATAGAAAGACGGACACAAAACGGCGGACAAAAGTGACGGTAAGTCGAATAAATTGACGGACAGATAGAAAATAGACAGTTAAATAGAAAGACGGACACAAAACGGCGGACAAAGTGACGGTAAGTCGAATAAATCGACGGACAGATAGAAAATAGACAGTTAAATAGAAAGACGGACACAAAACGGCGGACAAAGTGACGGTAAGTCGAATAAATCGACGGACAGATAGAAAATAGACAGTTAAATAGAAAGACGGACACAAAACGGCGGACAAAGTGACGGTAAGTCGAATAAATCGACGGACAGATAGAAAATAGACAGTTAAATAGAAAGACGGACACAAAACGGCGGACAAAGTGACGGTAAGTCGAATAAATCGACAGACAGATAAAACAAACTGAAAAGAGACGGATAGACGTTCGTATAGAAGGTTAAAGGCAGATAGAAAGATAAATAATGAATATTACCTTACAATTCGGTAATTTTTTTAGCGGTCGATGCGCCAACAAGGAAAAACCCTCGAATATAAACTCGTGTTCGTCGTGATGAATAATCGTCGGCGTTTTTATCAAAAAATTCGTAGGCGGCGATATCGTTATACGGTAATGGTACAATCGATCGGCGTTATTTTTGTAGATGTCGCACGGCATCGAAAACGATTCGCCCGGATAAATACCGTGTCGGATACCGGATTTTCTCGATTTCAAAGAACACCGACAAAGCGGACCGTCGTTCATTTCTCCCGGTTCGTTGTACCTAACCGATAAAAAAAAATTAATTTCGCCAATTTTTTTCCGTCTCAATTCACTCACCACATTTCCGGATGCAACCTATCCGGATGCTGTTGCTTCCTGTGCAGCTCCTCCATGGTGCAATCCTCTTCGTCGGTAAGATCCTCCTCGGAACTGTCCGAGCTACTTTGGGCCTCGGCTGAAACGAAATTCCGCGTCGTTTCTAACGGAAAACGATTTTTTTTTTTTCTTATTTACTCACATTTATGTTTGCATAATCTCGCTTTGATTTTGCGCGGCGGCGGTTCGTACTTTGGTTTTCGTTCGTTTATTTTCTTGGCCCTCGTAACTAGATTTTCCTTGAAAGTGTCGCACAGTTGTTCCAATTTCGACGTGGCTTTCATCAGTTTGGAATTACCGTCGTCTCTGACGTAGAATAGTTCCGCCGGGGTCGATCTGGTCCAGATGTTCTTTTCGTTCTCGAGGATATCGTCCACCGACATCGAGGCCAATTCTTCTAATTTATCGGTTAGTTGTTGCGTAGTCGTACAGTAATTTCGCCGCCATTTCGTCAGAAGCTGGTCCCTTTCCGACGTATCTTTTTTGTAATTTCCCCTATTTCGAGGCATGTAACATCTCAAAAGGTAAAATAAAATAATTATATCGAGAAATATTCAACATATTATAAAATACCTGCTGCTTGTCGAAGCGCTTCTGTAGTTGTATCGAGTCCTACTTCGACTTCTCGTTCTTCTTCTTCTTCTATCATAATCTCTACTTCTACTTCTGTCACTACTTCGACTTCTGCTTCTTTTCCTATAACGCGATCTTTCTGAAAAATAAAATATATATATATATATATATATATATATATATATATATATATATATAGATATTAAAAACAATAAAAAGCTTATTGTTTAATTACCTCTTGATCTGGATCGTGTCCAACTTCTTTCTCGTCTTCTTTGATATCCATCTTTTTCTCTGCTTCGAGATCTTCTACATCTAGTTGGCGATGGAGCTCGACTAAGTCTGTAAACAGTTCCTTAGTTCACGTATTGCGGCACAGTAGTCACTTCTCATATATTTAATTTTTTTAACACCCTTTTTATATATAGTGTTCACAAAATTCCCATTATCTTTAATAATTCTCTAAATTCGTGTTTTTTTTTATTTATTTCTTTGTAAACACTATAACAACAACTAAACAAAGTATAAGTGTTTTGTTTACCATCCAAGCAAAATGGCCGAAATGTCAAAATCTAGACTTGTCCATTTAAATCGTATACTTTGGAATAAGTCAGATACAAATGGACTTTTTAAGAAAAGTTCACTTTAATTTCTGTTATTATTATAAAAAAAAAATAACCGAACCGAATTTACTTAATAAAAAAGGTTCACACTAATAATAATGCACGATTCGAGAGAATGCATATTTCAAATTTCCCGCCGAAGAATTCATCACACTGCGTGTAACACTGGTATCGTATGGGGGGAGTAGCATCTCGTAATTTGTTTTGATTAATGTTAATAATAATAGATAAAAATACTATTTTTGTCAAAAGAATTTTTGGATTTACTGATGATTGTTATTTTTTCCTAAATTTGTTTACAATTTGAAAACTCGTAAAGTTACTACTGATTGTAATTTGATAATCAAGTGATCATTGATCGATTTAATTGTCAATGTCAGTTATATTTTGTTGAAGATCGAAACGTCAAAAATATTCTTAACAAAAACAAGTTATTAAATTAATGAAATTTATCAAGAAAAAATATATAATTGGAAATAGTAATAGTGAAAATAAAAACATGGTTACTGACAGGTATTTATAAGTTAAAAGTGGGTAGATATTTAAATTAAAACTTCGATTAGTTGTTTCAAACTTTTATTAAACATCCATTATATTATGTATGAATGAATATTTATTATAAATAGATTAAATACATTTCATTACACATTTCGTACATACAGAGTTAATCATAAGTAAAAACTTTTCAAAATTCCAAATACTTGATTTAAAAATGTATAAAACTTATTCCTTTTATTGAATATTGTAATATTTAATATGAAATTTCAAATTATTTCATAAAAATTCCAAAACGTCCTAAACAAAATTCATAAACACATCCATTTTTGAACACTTTGTCTTCTAACCTTAAATTTTCCATAAAAAAAAATCTGTATACATTAGTTTATACAGGGTTCATCATAATATGTATAATTTTGTATTTTATTTAGCTATATTGTCATCATTGTGATGTTAGACATAAAATTTCAAAATATATTCTAATACAGGGCTGAAGCTTTAAAAAAAAACTACTAATACGTCCTTAATGGTTCATTTTACTACTCACAAACTAAATAAACGTTCAATTTCTAAATATTTCATCTTCTAACCACAATTATAGTACAATCAGTGTGAGAATATTTGTCATTACGCTCTAGTGCATAAAATTGTGTATTACATACGTTGTACATTAGTTCATAAAGCTATAATACGAGGTGTGTCGAAGAAGTTGGGCGAATATCTACCCGGGCAACCTGGTGCTATCGGAATATGTGTTAAACTGGTTAAACGACACTGGGATTAGGGAAACTAGTGGTACCGGATTCTAGGTGGTAATAGACTCACTGATGTTGAGACCTAGTGCTATGGGAATCTAGGTGGTAAACTGGTTAAACGACACAGGGATTAGAGAAACTGGTGCTACCGGATTCGAGGTGGGAATCGATACTGAAAATGAGACCTGGTGCTACCGGATTCTAGGTGGTAATCGACACACTGATGTTGAGACCTAGTGCTATGGGAATCTAGGTGGTAAACTGGTTAAACGACACAGGGATTAGAGAAACTGGTGCTACCGGATTCGAAGTGGGAATCGATACTGAAAATGAGACCTGGTGCTACCGGATTTTAAGTGGTAATCGACACACTGATGTTGAGACCTAGTGCTATGGGAATCTAGGTGGTAAACTGGTTAAACGACACAGGGATTAGAGAAACTGGTGTTACCGGATTCGAAGTGGGAATCGATACTGAAAATGAGACCTGGTGCTACCGGATTCTAGGTGGTAATCGACACACTGATGTTGAGACCTAGTGCTATGGGAATCTAGGTGGTAAACTGGTTAAACGACACAGGGATTAGAGAAACTGGTGCTACCGGATTCGAAGTGGGAATCGATACTGAAAATGAGACCTGGTGCTACCGGATTTTAAGTGGTAATCGACACACTGATGTTGAGACCTAGTGCTATGGGAATCTATATGGTAAATTGGTTAAACGACACAGGGATTAGAGAAACTGGTGCTACCGGATTCGAGGTGGGAATCGATACTGAAAATGAGACCTGGTGCTACCGGATTCTAGGTGGTAATCGACACACTGATGTTGAGACCTAGTGCTATGGGAATCTAGGTGGTAAACTGGTTAAACGACACAGGGATTAGAGAAACTGGTGTTACCGGATTCGAGGTGGGAATCGATACTGAAAATGAGACCTGGTGCTACCGGATTCTAGGTGGTAATCGACACACTGATGTTGAGACCTAGTGCTATGGGAATCTATATGGTAAATTGGTTAAACGACACAGGGATTAGAGAAACTGGTGCTACCGGATTCGAGGTGGGAATCGATACTGAAAATGAGACCTGGTGCTACCGGATTTTAAGTGGTAATCGACACACTGATGTTGAGACCTAGTGCTATGGGAATCTATATGGTAAATTGGTTAAACGACACAGGGATTAGAGAAACTGGTGCTACCGGATTCGAAGTGGGAATCGATACTGAAAATGAGACCTGGTGCTACCGGATTCTAGGTGGTAATCGACACACTGATGTTGAGACCTAGTGCTATGGGAATCTATATGGTAAATTGGTTAAACGACACAGGGATTAGAGAAACTGGTGTTACCGGATTCGAGGTGGGAATCGATACTGAAAATGAGACCTGGTGCTACCGGATTCTAGGTGGTAATCGACACACTGATGTTGAGACCTAGTGCTATGGGAATCTATATGGTAAATTGGTTAAACGACACAGGGATTAGAGAAACTGGTGCTACCGGATTCGAGGTGGGAATCGATACTGAAAATGAGACCTGGTGCTACCGGATTTTAAGTGGTAATCGACACACTGATGTTGAGACCTAGTGCTATGGGAATCTAGGTGGTAAACTGGTTAAACGACACAGGGATTAGAGAAACTGGTGTTACCGGATTCGAGGTGGGAATCGATACTGAAAATGAGACCTGGTGCTACCGGATTCTAGGTGGTAATCGACACACTGATGTTGAGACCTAGTGCTATGGGAATCTAGGTGGTAAACTGGTTAAACGACACAGGGATTAGAGAAACTGGTGTTACCGGATTCGAGGTGGGAATCGATACTGAAAATGAGACCTGGTGCTACCGGATTCTAGGTGGTAATCGACACACTGATGTTGAGACCTAGTGCTATGGGAATCTAGGTGGTAAACTGGTTAAACGACACAGGGATTAGAGAAACTGGTGTTACCGGATTCGAGGTGGGAATCGATACTGAAAATGAGACCTGGTGCTACCGGATTCTAGGTGGTAATCGACACACTGATGTTGAGACCTAGTGCTATGGGAATCTAGATGGTAAATTGGTTAAACGACACAGGGATTAGAGAAACTGGTGCTACCGGATTCTAGGTGGTAATCGACACACTGATGTTGAGACCTAGTGCTATGGGAATCTAGGTGGTAAACTGGTGAAACGACACAGGGATTAGAGAAACTGGTGCTACCGGATTCGAGGTGGGAATCGATACTGAAAATGAGACCTGGTGCTACCGGATTTTAAGTGGTAATCGACACACTGATGTTGAGACCTAGTGCTATGGGAATCTAGGTGGTAAACTGGTTAAACGACACAGGGATTAGAGAAACTGGTGTTACCGGATTCGAGGTGGGAATCGATACTGAAAATGAGACCTGGTGCTACCGGATTCTAGGTGGTAATCGACACACTGATGTTGAGACCTAGTGCTATGGGAATCTAGGTGGTAAACTGGTGAAACGACACAGGGATTAGAGAAACTGGTGCTACCGGATTCGAAGTGGGAAACGATATTGAAAATGAGACCTGGAGCTACCGGATTTTAAGTGGTAATCGACACAAGGGATGAGACGACTCGGTTCTACCGGATTCTAGGTGGCAATCGACACACTGATGTTGAGACCTAGTGCTATGGGAATCTAGGTGGTAAACTGGTTAAACGACACAGGGATTAAGGAAACTGGTGCTACCGGATTCGAAGTGGGAATCGATACTGAAAATGAGACCTGGTGCTACCGGATTCTAGATGGTAATTGACACACTGATGTTGAGACCTAGTGCTATGGGAATCTAGGTGGTAAACTGGTTAAACGACACAGGGATTAAGGAAACTGGTGCTACCGGATTCGAAGTGGGAATCGATACTGAAAATGAGACCTGGTGCTACCGGATTCTAGATGGTAATTGACACACTGATGTTGAGACCTAGTGCTATGGGAATCTAGGTGGTAAACTGGTGAAACGACACAGGGATTAAGGAAACTGGTGTTACCGGATTCGAAGTGGGAATCGATACTGAAAATGAGACCTGGAGCTATCGGATTCTAGGTGGTAATCGACACACTGATGCTGAGACCTAGTGCTATGGGAATCTAGGTGGTAAACTGGTTAAACGACACAGGGATTAGAGAAACTGGTGCTACCGGATACGAAGTGGGAATCGATACTGAAAATGAGACCTGGAGCTACCGGATTTTAAGTGGTAATCGACACACTGATGTTGAGACCTAGTGCTATGGGAATCTAGGTGGTAAACTGGTTAAACGACACAGGGATTAGAGAAACTGGTGCTACCGGATTCGAAGTGGGAATCGATACTGAAAATGAGACCTGGAGCTACCGGATTTTAAGTGGTAATCGACACACTGATGTTGAGACCTAGTGCTATGGGAATCTAGGTGGTAAACTGGTTAAACGACACAGGGATTAGAGAAACTGGTGCTACCGGATTCGAAGTGGGAATCGATACTGAAAATGAGACCTGGTGCTACCGGATTTTAAGTGGTAATCGACACAAGGGATGAGACGACTCGGTTCTACCGGATTCTAGATGGCAATCGATATATATGCGATGATATTTGGCGTTAACGGATTCCGAAAGGTACATTGGTGACGTGGCGCAACTGGTTTTTAGCGGATAATCGACACGGGGGAGTGAAACCCGACGGTAATCGGTGGAACGGTATCAAAATTTCGAGTCCCGGACAATTTCGACCGACTTTTTTTGGAACAACCGTGAAATTATTCATCGGGTAATCATTTTTGCGGACCGAACAGTGAATTTCCGATTCTAAGAGACAATATGGGAGCGCGTTCGACTATACTCGTTTTTAGAGGTCGTAAGGCGTGTACGGGGTGTCAAATTTTTTCGCAAAGGGATTATTTTAAAACGGGAGGGGTTCAATTGTAGTTAGATATTATATTGGGGGGGGGGTGTGTGGTGATATGTGTGTGTGTATATTTAATATTTAAAGGAGTTGATCCCAATCAATTTCGTTTTTGTATACTTCGTCCTCCAACCATAGTTGATAGTTTTTTTTAAAACTTTCGGAAAATTCGTAATCGCGTCCCAAAACGCCGTTCAAACTATTATCGATCGGTTCGAATTCGTTATCGTTATTTTTAATATATCTTCTATTATTAAATTTATCGACCGCCGTTCTCAAAGTGATTTCCTCGGCTTGGAAATCCCAAGGTTTGGCGTCGAGGAAATTTCCGTACGCCCAATCGTCGTTCAAATGATGCCTGACCTTTTGATAAATCAAACTGACCGTTTGCAAATTCGATTTCCTCCAATTCCTACCCAAATATTTCGTTTGCATCTTCAATAATTTTAATACGTACAATTGCGCCATCGAATGTCGTATTTTCAACGCCCGTTTCAATATCGGCGCCGATTTGAACACCACCAACATCATGATCCTCGAATTTTTCCATTTGCACAATTTATTCAACACCCTCAATAAATTTATGCTGGAAAAAACGTTCCTCCAACAATATTTTGTATCGCAACCGATCTCGATGGTCGACGTCAATTCCATACCGTCTCCCAACACGCACGAAGGAAAATCCAACACCGGTATGTCGTTATTCGCTTTGACGTACGTCATAATTTCCTGATTGAAAAATTTGATTATCAGTGGGATGCAATTGGCGAATACCAGATGCTGCGACATAAATTCGAATTGGTAGACGTGATTCAGTTTGAAATGCTTCAAAAGCAACAATAATATACCGGATATGGCTTTGACTATTATTTCTTTGTGTCGGTTGACGTCGATGCCCAATTTCATCGATTGGAAGGAGGTCAAGGGCATTTCTTTGGGCAGGATATCGCCCAATATATTTATGGATTCGTTGCCGGTTTTGGCGCGGGACGTCGTCGCCAATAATATTTTCAAAAGACAGATCATGTATTGGGGTAAATTGGGAAATAGCGTCCGATACAACGTTTCCGCCACCGACGACGATTCGATATCGTCTTTTATAGTTAGAGGATTCTTGTTGATTCGTTCTTCTTTTTTTATTTGTAATTCCGCTACCGAAGTGTAAACGTGTCGATTTAATATTCGGACGCTGTCTTGTATCGGTTTCGGTAGACCGAACATCGTAGTTTCGTCGCCTTCCAAACTGTAACCCAGAAATTTTTCGCGGGCCGTATTTAGAAAATCGTTGATTTCGTTTCGATGCGCCTTCGGTTTCCACGGCAATTTCGCCGTTTTCGCCGATTCGACGAAAGAGCTTTCGAATTGCTTCGAACCGATTTTGTATTTCATATAATTTTGATCGGTTTCGAACATTTCCATGTCTAGCGGTTCGCCGCCGTCCTCCAAACTACTCTGTTTCATCAAACTCCTCTTTCGCCTTTGGTTTTGGTCTTCGAGCAGGTCGGGCGGGAAGGCCGGCGGCGACGACGGCCTCATTTCGCGCACTATTTTCGCGAAATCCTCGTCGAACGGCGGCAGATCGAATTTTTTCCTGATTTCCGCCCGCTGGGCGTCGACGGCGTCGACGCCGCCGAGCGCCACCAAAATCAATTTCCACAGCAGCAACAGAATTTTCTTTATCGGGAAATGCGACGAGGATCCCGCGCAAAATTTCGTCAACATGTTGAACAATTTCGCGATCAGGAAATCCTCGGCGTCGATTACGTCCGATCGAAAGGATCGATAGACGTCGGGACGATTGTCCTTTTCGCTCCTTATCACCTCGACTATGGTGTACATGACGGATAAAATGATTCTCAGATCTTCGGAATCGTTCATGCACACCGATGATCTGCTGATCGACGTTTCGTTCGTTTCTATTTCCATGTTTAATAGATCGACGAAGGAATCGAACGCCCCCAATTCGTATAACAACAGACAATTTTCTTTGGCGAATTTGATTTGATCGGTATCGCTCTGCACGCCCAACCAACTACCTTGGGCTACGTACAATATGCATCTGGCGCCTTTCATCCTTTTACATTTGTCGCTCGATTCCAATTGATCGAGTATCTTCAAAATGACCGAGCGCCTTTTGTTGGGGGAGAGCTGCCTCCACAATTGGGGCATATCGAATTCTTCCAATTGATCTTCGAACGATGAAAGGTTCAAATGCAGATCTTCGTGTTCGGTGTAACTGTACAATTCCGCTATTTCGTTCGGATGGGCGTCGCAATCGTCGTAAACGAAATCGATGTCTTCGCTACCGTCGAAATAGTTGCTCCTATCGGCCGCGTAGCTTTGCGCCGATACGCCGTTACCATTCGGGTCCATGCTGTATAAAAAAATTCCGTTAATTCATTACTTTCAACCGTTTTAGTCAAAATTTCGTCGTTCCGCGCGCGATACTCTTAATTCGTGCGGTTCGATAACAGATGGCGCGTAACTAACGCTCAAATATGTCGAATTTCGGGTTTTTGGAAGGCGATGATGAACGTCCCGGACAGCCAAAAAAGTTTGTAGACGAACAACTGGAAATATTACTCGATTAAGATAAACATTCGACGTGGGTTTCGCATAAACTCAAGTCGAGAGACGGTTTTGCGTGTCCGAAATGCCGCTGCAACGTCATTTTTGCATAGGATCGTTACCGATTATGAAAAATTAATCCGTTACGACAACATCTAGCGTAAAAAATCGACCCCACGTCGCTATTCCGGTTAAAAACTATCCGGAAAACAGTGGATGGGCCGTATTATAGCCCGGACCTTGCTCCTTTTGACTACTATTTATTACGGTCGATGCGGAACGCTTTCGCCGGAAAACGGTTCACATCAGAGCAGGATATCATCAAAAATTGGTTTGATTCGTTCTTGGCGCAGTTCTTTTGGGATGGGATCGACGAATTGCCGGAAAGATGGAAAATTTTCATAGTTTCATATCGGCGAAACTTTGAATAATACTATTTGTACGTGTTTTTCTTATATAAACGTTCAAATTTTGGAAAAAAGAACCGCATGAATTAAGTTATTAAAACCACAATAGAAATAATTTTTTTTCGATACGAAAATATCATAACCGATAACAGTTCCGAGTACGGTCCTGACTAACCGGATTGAAACAAACTTAAAATGATCGGTCCTTTCGAAAATTCCAAATTTTTGACTCTAAATATCAGATTTCGATCAATTTTCTTTTAAAATCATTGTTTTTACAGCAGTTTTATAGAAAAAAAAAATACAATATACGGGGTGCGCCAAAAAAAAAAAAACGTACGATTTTACAAATTTGAACGTTATGAGAGGGAACTGCGCGGGTGGTGGTCGGTTCTTGGAAATTTAGTCGCGATGGATCACGCGACGTGGGTCAAAAACTACTGATTCGACTCTAAATCGAAAACCTTTGATGAAATTTCGAATAAATATTGTTAAAATAATCAAATCCTCGTTCAAATTATATCAGTCGATAAAAAAACGGTAAATTTTTGATGTACTAAGATTAAACAGCGAAAAATTACATTGGGATTATCGATTTATGCAAATTTTAACGGAAAAGTTCAAATTTACGTTAAAATCTAACAATTATGTATCATCTGGCAACACTGGATATAACCTAACACTACCATTCTCAATTCCATTCAACACGAGAGAAAATCTTATCGTTAGAAAATGTAAAAACATAAAAAAATTAACATTTTTATACAAATTTAACATAAAAAAATTTTGAAAATGTGTATTTTTTAGTTTTATGTCAAAAGTTACATAACTCGTATGAAACGCCATTTTGTATTGTGTCAAACGTGTACAATGTTGCAGTTAATCATTAATTATGTCTCGATTAAAGAAATTTTCTCAAAAAAACTATCACAGTTACCACTTTTAGAACGAAACTTTGACACAAATTTGGTAACACTACGGCACAGCATTTTCAGTCATCATTTGTTCAATTAAGTTAGATTATTATTATTTTATATTTCATTTAAAACCTCAACCGACTAGAAAGTTAACAATCTATAAGTACCATGTATTCAGTACTAATATACATCCAATATAACCTTAGTTAGTACACTTGAATGGGGCCTCCCCCCGGTTAACCAAAAATTCATTGGATTACTTATAAAAAAATTACAAACAATTATAAATGAATGAGTGAATTTACAAAAACATTCAAAGCCAAAACGATAAATATAAGTTTCTATTTTTTTTTTTCATAAATCCGCCGTAAAAAAGACTTCAAACAATAATTCATTGAAATGATTTTCCGACTGTCTAGAGATAGAGATAAATATTACTTATATTAAGTGAAACTAAATTGCACTAACCTTTCTCTAGATTTGTAAACTGGCCTATCACTATTAGTTTCACCAATTCTCGACTTGATATACTTGTAATTTTCTAAATCCTTGGCGTAATCGTTAGCTAATGCAGAATCTTGATATTGGAGTTGCTGTTGGGGATACGAATAATTATATGGCGGTTGATGGGATGTAACACTAGGAGCGATATATTGGTTTTGTGGAATATGAGGAGGTGGGTAAGATGGTACCGAAGGATAATAAGGTATATTAGGGGATACTTGTGATTGAGACCACTGCGTACAAACGGGATTCACTTGTTGGTTAGGTACGTTATTCGCTTGTGTTGGAGGAGGATAATTCAGATTTTCATAATACCATTGATCGCCCATAATTAGGTAGACCACGAACGAAACATTGTTTTTGCGTAAACTGAACCTTTATAGCTCAAAATTGGAAACACACATTAAACAAAGATAAAAATGCGAACGGTGCTACTGATTTATAACCACTTCTTCTTTTTTAACTTGACAGATGTTTGCCATTCTCTTTATTAAATTCAACCAACTATTGATATGTTTTTCTCATTACATATAATTGATTATATTCATAAAAAAAAATAAAACAGGATTTGAAAATACACAAATTTGGTAGAAATATTGGAAAACTAGCACAAAATAAAATTTTTATAGACAAACAGTGATATAGATAATAATAGATTTACTTTTTTTATTGATTGTTTTACGAATATTAGGATTAATAAAGCCTTTTTATATATTTTCGAAAAGGAAACAAAAAGTAATTTTAATTTCTTATAACAAAATTTCTCACGAGGTTGGTTGATATAATTTATTTCATTGTTGGTACTACTGTTACAAACAGCTGTCATTCTATTGACAGTTGCTACAGAACTGTTTTATTCTATGCTTCGATAATTTAGTTAGTTTTACTTTTTGTGAGGTAGAGATCGTTTTGTTTGCATCTTTTATCTGTAATTATTAATGATTCGGCCATTACCATTGAGGATACTTTAGTTTGTAGGTTAATTTAAGAAATAGGACGCGAAGTGAGTGAAAATAAATCGGTAATTTATAGCCAAAAAAAAATATATATAGTGAAAAAAGTTGAAAAATATATATATATATATATATATATTAGTAAGTAATCCATTTTAATTTATATTTTCATTCGTTTATTACCAATACATAAAAAACAGTTTCGGATACTCCACTTTTGAGGAATTTTCGCTAAATTGTCATTTTAAAATCATTCAACCGCTTCGAGTACATCCAAGTTTCAATTTATAACGAACTAAACTATAATGCTAAAAACATAATGAAAATTTAGGTTATGGCTGATAACGAAGACTTGGGTTTAGGTGACGATCACATAGATTCCTTTGACGAAACAAACGGAATGCACGACGAAAACATATTAAACGATACAGATGGAGATGGTACAGCCGCAGACGATCCCGAATTGGAAGCTATTAAAGCGAGGGTGCGCGAAATGGAAGAAGAAGCCGAAAAATTGAAGCAACTCCAGAGCGAAGTTGATAAACAGATGAATATGGGTAGTCCCCCTGGTCTTAGTAAGTAGTTAACACATAGTTAACGCGATTTCGGTTATAAGGTTATTTTATTATACAGCAAGTCCCCTTAATATGTCGTTAGAAGAAAAGATGGACGTGGATAATCGCAGTATTTACGTAGGAAACGTCGATTATGGGGCAACTGCTGAAGAATTAGAAGCGCATTTTCACGGGTGCGGTTCGATTAATCGCGTTACTATTCTTTGCAACAAATATGATGGTCATCCTAAGGGTTTCGCTTATATCGAGTTTGGTGATAGGGATTCCTTACAAACGGCTATGGCTATGGACGAATCCTTATTTAGAGGCAGGCAAATCAAGGTAAAAAGTGTTTCTACCATATATTATCTTGTTTTAAATTATTTTTTTTTATTTATAGGTGATGCCGAAAAGGACTAACCGACCGGGTATTTCGACGACGAATCGACCGCCGAGGGGTCGGGCGTCTTTTAGAGGGAGTCGCGGTGTTTCAACTCGAGGTTTTTATTCCGGATACAGACCCACTCGTAGACCAAGGTATTTATATTTCTTCAAACAACTTAGAAACAACAAAATTTTTATATTTGCACAATTCCGAGAATATTTTTTGTTTTTTTTTATATTTTTGGTTTATGCATTTGAAATATAGGAAATTATCCATTAATGATGCGAGGAGCCGTACATTTCGACTGAAAATATATAGATAATCTTTTTTTTTTTTTTGAAAACCGCTTTATATCTTGTAAATATACTTAAAACCATGTTTCTAATAGCATCTGGATCGTGTGTTGCTCCCAGTTTTAATGGAAATTGTTTTTAATGAAGGTTTTGACCTTGCAATTTGTATCGTTTAACACATATTCAATGCGGTTAGTGTCTGGATGAATTACGGGCTCACTTGGAGTTGTAATTTCCTGACGGTACGTTCAGGCTGAATTAGGAATCATTTCATCTTCTGTCAACCTATTTCTTGAAAAAGAGAGACGTTTTTATGCATAAAAATGCAAAAATTTATTTGGTTATTCTTTGTCCTATGTCAGCTTAGCCCAGTTTGAGATTATTATCTGGATTACTCGTGTGCAGAGCTAGAGTTGCAATTTCTACTTCCCGGTGGTAATTTTGTACCATTTTAGCTACTCGTGGATGTTCTTTTATGAACCAAGCAACCCTAAGACAACTAATTTGTGTATCGCTTACTAATTTCTGACTTCTTGGGTGACATTAAATGTAAATTGGTTGAATTTTCACTGGTTCAGGCTAAATAGGGAATAAATTCAATTTTTACCAAACCATTGTTGCACGAAGAGACTTCTTAATGCTTGCAAATGCAAAAATGCAGGTTGGATATGGAATAAATTCAATTTTTTGGCATAAAGAGACTTCTAATGCTTCCTTGGTTGATTTTAAGATGGAAATGAATCAAAATTTGATTAGATTAAACTGAATGGGGAATGAAATTAGTTTTTACCGACCATTTTTGCATATAGAGACTTCGTAATGCGTGCAAATGCAAAAAGGATTAGGTAATTTTGTTTTTTTTTTTTTCTTATGGTAGCTATGTCTGGATGTTATTTGGTTGTAACCAGTTTCCCTGAAGTTTTTCTTGTGTTCAGGACATGGTACACTGTGTCGGTTCGTGTCAAAAAGCCATGAAACAATTTCATGACAAAATATATTCAATTCATTAGAAAGATAATCGATTTTAGTAAATTCACTAAGATATATTGACAACCGAAGTGGTCTAGGTGGTTTCCTATGATTCTGCGGGTGACTGGATAGAAATATATACAAATTTTGATGGTTATAATTGATTTTTTTTTTTTTTTAAACCCTATTGATGTTCATACTACTACCACTACTAACAATTGAATTACTTTTTGGTCCTTCGAGCCGTATACTCGACTCGGGGGACCAGAAAGTGTAATTTATGGTAAAACAGTGTGTTTAGAATGTACTAAATTTGGTAAAATAAAAAATATTTTAGGTTTATTGTAGCACTAATTTTTTTTTGTGAATGTTGTTTCTATTTTGTTGTTATTATTTATAGCGTTATTTTAATGGACTGATCTCTACGTTTTTAGGGGCTTTAGGAGAGGATATTTTGCTCCATATTAATTCGTATTCAAAAAAAAATACACACACACCCTCATTGTTTTTTTTTATTTTGTTAAACAAATATACACGAAAAAAATTGAAAAAAAAGCGCGAAAGAAGAAAAAAAAAACTTTTAAGTGAAAATTAGTGTTTAATTTGCTAAATTTTGATTTAAGGAGGGTGGTGAACGTTTATTTTTCATTTTAATATTTAAATAAATTTCCAGGTATCTTGGAAATTTGTTTTGGGTAAAAAAATTTAATCTAAAAGAATATTAAGAAGATGTAAAGAATTAAATGTAAGGTAAACAATAAAATGATAATATTCGATAATTGTATTGATTATTAAATGCCTAATTTGAGAATCTTCTCGCCCTTTTACCTTTTCAGGTGTCGGATGAGGGTTTCGGGGCCTCTTGTATCCATTTTAAGATTTGTCATCTGATTTCCTGTAAAGTTTTTCTCATTTTGTCCCAAATTTCTCTTTTGTCTCTGTCATTTTCTTCTTTAATCCTCCCCATTGCTTTTTAATGGCGTTTCCAAACTATTTTCTTCATTTTTATCATATTTTCTCATTAGTTTAGCAGTTTTCTGTTCGGTTTTTCATTATTGATTCTTGTTTCATTACTGCTGTGGAAATTTGCTATTTATTTTAATTATTGAATACCTAAACTAAAAGTCTAGTCTTCTTTTGCTTTTTCAGGTGTTGGATGAGGGTTTAGGAGTCTCTGGTGTCCATTTTTCCCATTTTATCGTTTATTGTCTGATTTCCTCTAAAGTTTTTCACATTTTGTCCCCAATTTCTCCATTTAATCTGTCATTTTCTTCTTTAATCCTCCCCATTGCTTTTTAATGGTGTTTCCAAACTGTTTTCTACATTTTTATGATATTTTCATACCAATTCAGCACTTTCTTGTTGCTTTTTTCCATTATTGTTTTATTACCGCTGAAGATATTCTATATACATATTAATTAATACCTAACCAAATAATCTTTTCTTTCTTTTGCCTTTTAGGTAGTTTGATAAGGGTTTCGGAGTCTCTTGTGTCTTTTTCTTCCTTTTTGCCTTAGTCTTCTGATTTCCTGTAAAGTTTTGTCTCCAATTTTTTCTTTTAATCTGTCATTTTCTTCTTCAGTGTTCTCCATTGCTTTTTAATGGCGTTTCCAAACTGTTTTCTTCGTTTTCATGATGTTTTCTTATTAATTCAGCAGTTTCTTGTTAGTATTTTCCGTTATCGATTCTTGTTTTATCACTTTTTAACGTCTACACTTATTGTAATCCCATCTATTTTTTATCCACTAATTCCAGTGTTAATGACCACAACAAAAGTCGTAGATTGTTTTCTAGATTTCTGTCTATTCTTTCAAAGAGCGAAACATTCAAAAATAATGTTTCAATAACGTAATAGCCAAGATAAGGTTAAGTCAAGTTTCTAGCAGAAATTAAAAACAATTTCAGTACTAATAAATAATAATTTGAACACCACGTTTTTTTTCACTAATGACTCTTTTACCTTCTTATTCTCGTTGTTTTTTTTTTGTAATACTTGATATTATTAAGACACTAATAGTTCGTTTACTAATAACAAAAATGAAATACTAACCCTAATAAAATATATGATCTAGAATATAATGGAACACAAACTAAATTATTCTATTTTTCAAAGCCTAAGAAGAAAATCCACTAATTATTTTAATAAAACGATAATATGAAACTACCAGAAATAAAACTGACATTTACAAATTATAAAATTGTTCCGTCATATGTCAATCAGGAATCTACAATATTGCCAATTCATTTTTAAATCACTGTTAGCACTTTTAGACATTTGCATAATAAACAAAATCCTTTTTGTCATTTCCTTTATTCATCGTTCATTAAAAAACAATTCTTGAAATAAAAAGTAGTGAAGTCGAAAACGTGTGGGTTAAATCAAATCAGAAGTACCACAATATGGCAGTTATGTTCATGACGTCATTACCATCGATGTATTGCTGTACATTGCGAAATACGGACTAAGTATATGCTGTGTTGTCTTGCTTAATTATTATAAAGAGATTATAGGAAATAGTTTAAAAGAAATTTTCTCTTTGTTTTTGATAGGCTGTGTTGCCACGTTTGAGTATAGTAAAGATATTACAGGAAATAAGTATTTCTTCAATTTTTACTATAAAATTTGGGTTTTTCATCAAAATTTTCCTAATATTCATAATTTAGTGGAATAATAGAAATTTTTCAACGAGTTTTCGAGGCATTTTCTTTCGGAAATTGGGAAAAAAATAAAACCTCGGTTTTTTTTTCAAAAGTTTTTATTTATACACACAAAATATATCGTAAAAAGGGAATTTCGCTTGAAGGGGACAAGTCAAATCTGCCATAAAGCAAGTAGTTCCTGCTAATCCTTCATATAAACTATAAGGATAATCCGGTGTCCTGGATCCGCTTTGAAAATCACCTGACCACATGAAATTATAAAATTCCAAAGCCCGATGTAAATATTTGGGCTCCTGCGTCAATCTATAGAGAAGTAAAAATACGTATCCGTTCCCTGCGACCCCGTGACAAATCCCCGGTCCTTTTTTCAACAAACCCTTCTCCCAAATCAACCCTCCCATAATAACGCAAGCGTCCAAATATTTAGATTCTTTGAAAACTAGATACGCCTTCGCCATGAGAAATATCATTCCGGGGGCACCGTGGCACCAATGGACGAGTTCGGACGTGTAACCAATTTCATCTGTGGCCGAAGGAAAATTGCCCTCCTGATCCTGTACCGATAATAAAAAATCGATACTATTTTTAATATCTCTGGCTTCGTTCGGATGAGAATCCATGTATCCGGGTACCGTTAGCAGTACCTGTAGAATGGAACACAAACCGTGGGCCGCCCCCAAATATTCCACTTGGTAATAAGAATACATTAGAGGGCAATGACAATTACATCTTTCCGAATATTCTTTACCGGATTTAACAATAACGTCGCATATTTCGTAAATCTCTTGTTTTCTCAAAGGAGTGTTCGTTTCGGCGGATATCCACAGAGCTCCTAGTATATAACCTAAAAATCGCGTACTTCAATCCTTAATACTTAAAACCCCCAACGTATAAGTATAAAATGAAATTCTAACCTAAGAGATAAAACGTCGATTTTGATCATTTTATTTTCAGAAAAAAATTAATTTGAAATGGTAATTACACTGTAATATTTTAAATAAATATCTTACCTGCTCTACCAACAAACAACTCGTCGGATCCGTGACTTAGAAAATTTTCTTTCTTGACAATTTTGGCAGAATCGTAATATAATTGAATGAAATGATTGGATTGACGTAATTCACCTATACTTTTGTAAACCGCGGCTGCTACGGCATAAATACCGGCGCTGCCCAGCATAAAAGACGCTACATCTTCGGTTTTATTACAACCTGCCACGACTAGTGCCGGTTTCAGATACATTATTGCTTGATTTAAAAACAACGACTTTTTTGATGATAACGAAGGAATATTGCTGAGATGATAAAACATGTAAGCTATACCAGCTGTCCCTAGATATATTCCTTCACTAGCGTTCTTTTCAGTTGGTTTAACACCTGGAAATAATGTTTCCATTGCCTCGATCATATAAAAACCAGTTTTATATAATTTCGGTAATTTTGTGGAAAATAAAGGAAATTATACTGACCGTTCTCAATTTTTACAAGAGTTTCATCTATACGTTGCGTTATTTCTGGTACAGGAATTGTAATTTGACCGGGTCCTTTGTAATCGTGTTTTGGATTGGGAAAAAATCTAGATCTGGAACGTGACATTGTTCCAAATATTCTACGAATCCTGCACGAGAAACTTTTAATCTCTTTCATAGACTATTAAACATTTCAAATAACTTTTTATGTATTTTATTACAATTTATTTATAAAAAAAATGTTTCGAATCTGTCACTGTCAAATCACCACAGAAACTAACAAGCGCTTTATTCTAATAAAAAGAAGATCCGGCTACCATTGAATTAAAAAAAGGAAGGAGCATAAAACAAAAGATTGATGCAACAAATTGACGAATAGTAGTAAACGTTTTACCATATAAAAATAAAGAAAATGTAATCAAAATTATCGGGTACCGATATAAACAAAAAAAAATTATTGGAAAGTACAACGTTTCATAGATAAAACGGTGAGATGTTAACTTATTAATACACGATCACAATTAGGAAAAAGAAGATTTATTCGATATTACAATTGATGAGACAATCTGTTTATCAATATGACTATTGAATATCTCAAATAACTACTCACGTATTTCATAATAATTCATTTATTAAGAAATGTCACTATTATATCATCACAGAAACTAACAAGCACTTTACTCTAATAAGAAGAAGTTACCATTGAATTAAAGAAAAAGGAGGAAGCATCAAACAAAATTTTGATGATCTAGGATGACAGATGGTGATAAAGATTTACGATAGACGAGATATATATAACTTAATAAAAATTAAGTACAAAATAACCAAGTAATGAAATATAAAATTCAATATCAGTAAATAGATGTTGACTTGTTATTACGCGATCATAAATAAAAAAGAAGATTTTTTTATTTGATATGACAATTGACGTGACAATCTGTCAAATTGTTCACTAGAGTAAATGTTATGAATCCTTTTAAGTATATTAATGTTACGAGTTATAGTTGTTATTATTAAATGAAAAACGTATTCGTTGCGTTTTTTAAATACCTTTTTAACATTATAAATATACAATTTGTTTGTCATTAATATTATAAAGTCGAATTTAAGTTTTTTGGTTTAGTTTGAGAATCTTTAATTATCGATTGAATAATGCCTTTTACGGCAGACGCTATTGCCGCTCAACAAGTACAAGAACGCTTACGAGCTTTATATCAATTGATTCACGAAATTGAAAAGAAAAGAACCCAATGCGAACAAGGCATTGTGACTCTTCAAAATTATACGCAAGAAGATAAAGGCGGACAAAGCTCACAAGTACGTAAATATTTTTAACGAAATTTTGTAATCATGTATTTTTTTCAAGAAATTGAAGAATTTATATAAGACTGCAATAGCTCAAACCGAACTTGAAGAAGAAATAATTCGTAAAGCGCTACAAAAAATTACTGAAATTAGAAATATAAAAAATGAGAGAAGAATTCAAGTAAGTAATTATTTGTAATATGATTTTTGTGCGGTGAATTTTTGTTTTTCAGTCTAGAATTTCGTCTAATAAGGAATCCATGAGAAAAGGGATATGGATGAAAATGTTATATAGTTCAGCACAAACATTACCACTTTATGTTGGAAAAATAGGTGAAAAACCGCCTCCGTTATGCGGAGCTATACCAGCAGATCCAAGTTATATTGCAAAGGTGAGTTTCCCACTTTTAATATTCATTAATTAGATGGAAATATTTGAATTATTCGAATCAAAATATATATTGGCAAACTAGGTTGGAGATATGGTGGCAGCTTTGGTAATAGATTCTTCCGAAGGCGAAAATTGGATAGTAGCAGAAGTAGTTTCTTTCAATCACAGCACGAATAAATACGAAATCGACGATATTTTAAAAGAACAGAACCAAAAAGGTAGACATACGTTGAGCAAACGTAGAGTTATACCTTTACCATTGATGAGAGCTAATCCGGAAACCGATCCTCAGGCTCTTTTTCCTCAAGGAACGTTAGTAATGGCGTTATTCCCTCAAACGACTTGTTTTTATCAAGCTTTGGTGAATAAACCGCCGGCTACGCACATGGACGAATACGAATTATTATTTGAAGATCCTAATTATACCGAGGGTTACAGTCCGCCGCATTCTGTGGTGCAACGTTACGTTATCGCTTGTAAGCAGAAGAACAAACAAAGCGGACAAAGTAGTTGACAGTCTGCTACCGATAGTGACGCGTCAAGTAATGGAGAGATGATGGATACAGCTGATGTTACATTAAAATGAAAGTTTATTTATTTTTTTTTTTTTCAATAAAAAATAAAATGTTTTCATCAATTTCTTGTAGTTTTTTTCTTTCGCCGGGCTAATATATCCATTAAACTAAAATTTCTATAAAAAAGATTAAAACTTCCACTCAATCTTTCAAAAACCAAGTTTTTTTGGATGAAAAATCATTACATTGTTTCGATATTCTCAAAAAACATCATATACTTTCTCTATTTTAAAAATAATTTTTATAAAATTTTCGAAAACTTCTCGTCTGCTCCTCGTATACGAAAATACTGATATCTACTAAGCAATCTAACGAACTGTCAAAATCAGCTGATGCTCATGCCGCCGTGGGATAAATAAACACTAGATTTCAGCTGTATTAGTTGCACAAAATATAGATGTTACATATTTCTATAGAGTTTTCTTGACACCATAAAACAATACAAAACAACGTACTAACGGAAAAACCAAGAAAAGCTAATACAGGTACATACGAGAAAATATTTTTTTTGTACCACACAGCAGCCAGTTTGCCTAATAGAACTCACTCGAGTTACATAACCTAATTCTTCTTTTTTGTTATTGCAAGTTATGAAACGACGGACAAAACAGTACAAACGATTATTAACTTATTCATTTACGACCATTTGGATCAAAATATTCAAGAACTACAAGTATTAGGTATAGTTTTATCCTCTAAATAAATTGTATAATAATTAAATTCAATACAAAAACATCACAAATAATAGACCACATACCAAATTGTTTTCATTGACATGTAAAAAATGGTTATTAAAGTCAAAGACTAATTTAGGAGTGTTTGCCAGTTTTATATGTAAAAATTTTTTAAAAATAGAATTTTATTAATCCTTTAACGACATTTTTACACAATAAAGAATTTTTTAATCAAATTATAGTATTATTATACCGTCAAAATATTTGTAAATATGCTGCAATCATCAATTATTACAGTGTTGCCGCTAAGATCAAACTGTCATTGTAGGCATAGTATGTATATTCAATCATTGAATACTATTTTATTGGGACTTTTGGTAAACTTATGATGCAAGACATTGATTTGAAGAGAAACTATATGGAGACAATCTGTATTTATTGATTTCTGAAACGTTCGTTACGGCGAATCAGGACAAATCCATGTTGTATAAACCTTTTAGTTAGACAACACACAATACTTTTATGTATTGCACTAAAACGTGCTTCAAGGGGTTTTATTAGAAATCTATGATTTTCTTCTTCTAGTTGTTTGATGTCCTTGATAGATTAAGGCTAATGAGAAATGGTTATACCTTGAATCATACTCAAATAAAGAGTTTTTTAGTGTCATTGACAATTAAAGATAACTTCAAGGTTGTGTGAAGTTAGTAGAAACATAAATAATTAAAAAAAATGCAATATATTTTCGAAATACTTTGAGAAAACATTTCAAAACACAATTTTTCTATCACTGTTTATAAGATACTTTTAGTATTCATCGATTTAATTGTATTGGAATGTAATTGTGGTCCGGACGCTCGGGAATTTTCAAGTAGGTACACAGAATATAAAAGATTGCTACTTTAAATATAAAAATATTCTAAAAAATTAAAAACTTTGTATTTAATACTTAAAATGTGGTTAATTTGTTACTATAGCGATCATTGGCACATGTTGCCAGGTTCATTGGCGTGTAACGCAAATATTCCTCATTCTTGACTTTCATTCTATACAAAGTTCAACGATTCGTGTTGCGCTTGACATTGCAAAATCGTTCACGCGTGGACAAAGAGAAATGTTGGTTAGGTAAACGATTGTTTTCTTATTTTATTAGATACTTTTATCATTTATTTGAAATTGATGAGTGCAGCAAGTATTTTCACAATTGCTATCCACTATACGGAAGAATTTCGTAATTAAACTGAACTTACCTGATTAATAAGTTAAAAAATAATTATGTATTTTAATAAATGATTAGAAAATGGTTTATTAAACATTATTTTACCATAGGATATGGTTTATAGTGTTTATATATGAATAAATTTCCAAGTCCACCACTGGTGAATCATTGTACCTTCAAGTTGGCAATACCAGTGTTGCCACTTATTCGACAAGGATAACGTTCGACATGTGTTCATATCGCAGACAGTTTGTTTACGGAAAGGAAGTAAATGTAATAAAACGCAATATAAAACAAAATAAATTTACTTTTTAGCAAATGGTTTCGATATAAAGATTATAAATAGATATTTATAAATATAAAAACATTATTTCTTCAGAAAAAAAAAACAAAGTAAGTACATTTATTAAACTTTATTAACATTTTTTTATCGAAATTTATCAGAATTACATACTAGATTCGGTAATAAATTAAATTATTTACAGTATTTAGAAAAATAGGTATCTGCCATTGTATAAAATAAAAATTTATAACTATTGGTAGATGAAGATTGAACGTCATTTCTATAACAAAATGAACAAAAGCACTTATTTATAAGAATAAAAAAACATAAATATTTAACCAATAATTGACAAATTAGCTGATATATTTTAGAGAACCCTTATTTTATTTTTTTTATACATAATTTAGAATCCGGACCTGTGTTCTATTACTAACGGTTTATTACAGGGAACGTACTCAATAAAACGTCTCCGTAGATTTTTATTAAAACGAACGCTACTGCGAATGTGCATTCAGTTCACGGCCCACTTTTCTAATGCCGCTCACTACTTTCTCCGAAAGTTTTACATTGTCGTTTTATTTAAAAAGTAAATTTCTCCGTTAGAAAACACGTATATACTCAAACTATTAAATCGTTACGCTTTTTAAACATGATATTAAAGAAAACATTCCGTAATTTCTTTTATTAATAACGGTTAAATTAGAATATTATATATTATAGTTGTTGTCAAGTGTGGCAACAATGTAAAATGTAATTTGATTGCTATTCGAAAATTATTATAAATTATTCAATTCTAAAAGGAAAGATACAAGTATGAAATTGTGATTTTGGACACAAATTTTGTTTAGACGATGTATATTGACCTAAATTTCAAGTTTTCAGTTTAAATCGAATACTGCGAAAACTAAACGTTGATCAAGGTCACTCATATATCTCGTAGCTATAAGTATCGATATGAATCATCGATATCACTCCAATTGAGTGTTAATAAAAGGTTATAACAACCTTCAATTAACAGTTCAATGTTTTTTATCGAACGTTGAATATATTATAGAGGTAAAAAAACACTCGCGTAGATATTGATTCAAATTAGCAGTTAAAAAAAATGAAAACACGCAATTATCTATATACTGCAAGCGCCAGATGCATATAATTAATATTTTTATGGAGAATTCGATATTCTAAATTAAAAGTGAAATCATTCAAGACGATTTTAACGTGAAGAAAGCGAATTGTGAAAGTCGAAGTGTTAGTTTTCTGTATATTTAGGAAAAAATATACAGTGGAAAATAAAAGTAATCAATAATCAAGTTGGCAAGGCTGAGACGGACGGCTACCTTTAACGATAAAAAGTAAAATCACGAACGCCTTGATATTTACAGGTTATGTGTTCTTCCGGTAAGGTTGACCTCCTACGTATATTTCCGGTTTCATGTCATGTTAACCTTCTTCTTATATTACTAGAACTATTAGCGAATGTTTATTTTTATCATATTATTATTGAGTTGTTTATTACTATACGAGGGTAAATATAAATATTCTTTTATTTAATTTATTCCACGGCAACTCATTTTTTTTATTCTATTATTCAAATTACGATGGTCACTAGAAAAATTTAACTACGATTTTTTTCCAAATTTGTATATAGCGTTAGATATGAGGGGCGTTCTAAAAATTCTTGAAAAGCTGTAAAGTTTACTACGATTTTTTTCAAATTTTCACGATTTAAACTTGTGTATCAAGATACGAGGGTCGATTTAAAAATTCTTGAAAAATTTTATTGTTTTGAGTAAACTATGATTTTTTTTCAAATTTTCACGATGTAAAATTGTATATTGCGATCGATACGAGGGTCGTTCTAAAAATTTTTGAAAAGCTGTAAACTTTACTACGATTTTTTTCAAATTTTCACGATTTAAACTTGTGTATCAAGATACGAGGGTCGATTTAAAAATTCTCGAAAAATTTTATTGTTTTGAGTAAACTATGATTTTTTTTTCAAATTTTCACGATGTAAAATTGTGTATAGCGTTAGATACGAGGGCCGTTCTAAAAATTTTTGAAAAGCTGTAAACTTTACTACGATTTTTTTCAAATTTTCACGATTTAAACTTGTGTATCAAGATACGAGGGTCGATTTAAAAATTCTCGAAAAATTTTATTGTTTTCAGTAAACTATGATTTTTTTTTCAAATTTTCACGATGTAAAATTGTATATTGCGATCGATACGAGGGCCGTTCTAAAAATTTTTGAAAAGCTGTAAAGTTTACTACGATTTTTTTCAAATTTTCACGATTTAAACTTGTGTATCAAGATACGAGGGTCGATTTAAAAATTCTCGAAAAATTTTATTGTTTTGAGTAAACTATGATTTTTTTTTCAAATTTTCACGATGTAAAATTGTATATTGCGATCGATACGAGGGTCGTTCTAAAAATTTTTGAAAAGCTGTAAAGTTTACTACGATTTTTTTCAAATTTTCACGATTTAAACTTGTGTATCAAGATACGAGGGTCGATTTAAAAATTCTCGAAAATTTTTATTGTTTTCAGTAAACTATGATTTTTTTTCCAAATTTTCAATGATGTAAAATTGTATATTGCGATCGATACGAGGGTCGTTCTAAAAATTTTTGAAAAGCTGTAAACTTTACTACGATTTTTTTCAAATTTTCACGATTTAAACTTGTGTATCAAGATACGAGGGTCGATTTAAAAATTCTCGAAAATTTTTATTGTTTTCAGTAAACTATGATTTTTTTTCCAAATTTTCAATGATGTAAAATTGTATATTGCGATCGATACGAGGGTCGTTCTAAAAATTTTTGAAAAGCTGTAAACTTTACTACGATTTTTTTCAAATTTTCACGATTTAAACTTGTGTATCAAGATACGAGGGTCGATTTAAAAATTCTCGAAAAATTTTATTGTTTTGAGTAAACTATGATTTTTTTTTCAAATTTTCACGATGTAAAATTGTATATTGCGATCGATACGAGGGTCGTTCTAAAAATTTTTGAAAAGCTGTAAAGTTTACTACGATTTGTTTCAAATTTTCACGATTTAAACTTGTGTATCAAGATACGAGGGTCGATTTAAAAATTCTCGAAAAATTTTATTGTTTTGAGTAAACTATGATTTTTTTTTTTCAAATTTTCACGATGTAAAATTGTATATTGCGATCGATACGAGGGTCGTTCTAAAAATTTTTGAAAAGCTGTAAAGTTTACTACGATTTGTTTCAAATTTTCACGATTTAAACTTGTGTATCAAGATACGAGGGTCGATTTAAAAATTCTCGAAAAATTTTATTGTTTTCAGTAAACTATGATTTTTTTTTCAAATTTTCACGATGTAAAATTGTATATTGCGATCGATACGAGGGCCGTTCTAAAAATTTTTGAAAAGCTGTAAAGTTTACTACGATTTTTTTCAAATTTTCACGATTTAAACTTGTGTATCAAGATACGAGGGTCGATTTAAAAATTCTCGAAAAATTTTATTGTTTTGAGTAAACTATGATTTTTTTTTCAAATTTTCACGATGTAAAATTGTATATTGCGATCGATACGAGGGTCGTTCTAAAAATTTTTGAAAAGCTGTAAAGTTTACTACGATTTTTTTCAAATTTTCACGATTTAAACTTGTGTATCAAGATACGAGGGTCGATTTAAAAATTCTCGAAAATTTTTATTGTTTTCAGTAAACTATGATTTTTTTTCCAAATTTTCAATGATGTAAAATTGTATATTGCGATCGATACGAGGGTCGTTCTAAAAATTTTTGAAAAGCTGTAAACTTTACTACGATTTTTTTCAAATTTTCACGATTTAAACTTGTGTATCAAGATACGAGGGTCGATTTAAAAATTCTCGAAAATTTTTATTGTTTTCAGTAAACTATGATTTTTTTTCCAAATTTTCAATGATGTAAAATTGTATATTGCGATCGATACGAGGGTCGTTCTAAAAATTTTTGAAAAGCTGTAAACTTTACTACGATTTTTTTCAAATTTTCACGATTTAAACTTGTGTATCAAGATACGAGGGTCGATTTAAAAATTCTCGAAAAATTTTATTGTTTTGAGTAAACTATGATTTTTTTTTCAAATTTTCACGATGTAAAATTGTATATTGCGATCGATACGAGGGTCGTTCTAAAAATTTTTGAAAAGCTGTAAAGTTTACTACGATTTGTTTCAAATTTTCACGATTTAAACTTGTGTATCAAGATACGAGGGTCGATTTAAAAATTCTCGAAAAATTTTATTGTTTTGAGTAAACTATGATTTTTTTTTTTCAAATTTTCACGATGTAAAATTGTATATTGCGATCGATACGAGGGTCGTTCTAAAAATTTTTGAAAAGCTGTAAAGTTTACTACGATTTGTTTCAAATTTTCACGATTTAAACTTGTGTATCAAGATACGAGGGTCGATTTAAAAATTCTCGAAAAATTTTATTGTTTTCAGTAAACTATGATTTTTTTTTCAAATTTTCACGATGTAAAATTGTATATTGCGATCGATACGAGGGTCGTTCTAAAAATTTTTGAAAAGCTGTAAAGTTTACTACGATTTTTTTCAAATTTTCACGATTTAAACTTGTGTATCAAGATACGAGGGTCGATTTAAAAATTCTCGAAAAATTTTATTGTTTTGAGTAAACTATGATTTTTTTTTTCAAATTTTCACGATGTAAAATTGTATATTGCGATCGATACGAGGGTCGTTCTAAAAATTTTTGAAAAGCTGTAAAGTTTACTACGATTTGTTTCAAATTTTCACGATTTAAACTTGTGTATCAAGATACGAGGGTCGATTTAAAAATTCTCGAAAAATTTTATTGTTTTCAGTAAACTATGATTTTTTTTTCAAATTTTCACGATGTAAAATTGTATATTGCGATCGATACGAGGGCCGTTCTAAAAATTTTTGAAAAGCTGTAAAGTTTACTACGATTTTTTTCAAATTTTCACGATTTAAACTTGTGTATCAAGATACGAGGGTCGATTTAAAAATTCTCGAAAAATTTTATTGTTTTGAGTAAACTATGATTTTTTTTTTCAAATTTTCACGATGTAAAATTGTATATTGCGATCGATACGAGGGTCGTTCTAAAAATTTTTGAAAAGCTGTAAAGTTTACTACGATTTGTTTCAAATTTTCACGATTTAAACTTGTGTATCAAGATACGAGGGTCGATTTAAAAATTCTCGAAAATTTTTATTGTTTTCAGTAAACTATGATTTTTTTTTTCAAATTTTCACGATGTAAAATTGTATATTGCGATCGATACGAGGGTCGTTCTAAAAATTTTTGAAAAGCTGTAAACTTTACTACGATTTTTTTCAAATTTTCACGATTTAAACTTGTGTATCAAGATACGAGGGTCGATTTAAAAATTCTCGAAAAATTTTATTGTTTTGAGTAAACTATGATTTTTTTTTCAAATTTTCACGATGTAAAATTGTGTATAGCGTTAGATACGAGGGCCGTTCTAAAAATATTTGAAAATTTGTAAAGTTTACTACGATTTTTTTCAAATTTTCACGATTTAAACTTGTGTATCAAGATACGAGGGTCGATTTAAAAATTCTCGAAAATTTTTATTGTTTTCAGTAAACTATGATTTTTTTTCCAAATTTTCAATGATGTAAAATTGTATATTGCGATCGATACGAGGGTCGTTCTAAAAATTTTTGAAAAGCTGTAAACTTTACTACGATTTTTTTCAAATTTTCACGATTTAAACTTGTGTATCAAGATACGAGGGTCGATTTAAAAATTCTTGAAAAATTTTATTGTTTTGAGTAAACTATGATTTTTTTTTCAAATTTTCACGATGTAAAATTGTGTATAGCGTTAGATACGAGGGCCGTTCTAAAAATTTTTGAAAAGCTGTAAACTTTACTACGATTTTTTTCAAATTTTCACGATTTAAACTTGTGTATCAAGATACGAGGGTTACTATAAAAGTTCTCGAATAATTTTATTGTTAAGGTATTTTTATTATGATGATACGAGGGTTATTACGAAAATTTACGAAAAAAATTGTTTCTCGCCAAGTAGGATCCAGATTTTCTCATCTATTCCAATACGAGGATAAAAAATATGTGAATAAATAAGGGCACTCTGCTACAGAATTGTTCAATTAGTATAAGATATACCTTTTTTGGGTTCAAAAATTTATGTTTTTTCGTCGATCTCATTTTATTGTGCAACAGTTGGTAGTCTTTGTTTGAATCCTCTGCTTCCGTCGGGTCCTTTCGGCATTCTCAAAACGTTTTCGCCGTTCAAAAAAGCCGAGCTGTTGCTCCTCGATCTCGGGCTGCTGTATTCCGAAGAAGACGACATTCTTCTTACGAAATTGTCGCTGTTGCTGGACGTGCTGCGACAAAATAACATTTTCTATATATATAAAAAAAATAATCACTCGGATGATTTACCTGCACGCGCTCATCCTCCTCGGAATGAAAAGTGATGATTCACTGGAATCTCGACTGCTAGAAGACAACCTCCTGGGCATGTAAAGGAAATTGGCTTCGGTGCTGGAGGCGCTAAGACGTCTCTGAAGCCATGCTGCAGGCTCTATATATCGAGAAGGAAATTGAGCCGACGAAGAGCCACGACGTAATTTACCTGAAACAAACGAAAATTTCACATTGAAACCTGGCACTGCTACAGTTCTGTTAGTTGCAAAAAATATACATTTTCAAAAATTAAAAAATTAATCGAAATTATACGAATTTGTACGCCGGGAAAATATAGTGTGTGGCCGCCTATTTTAATATAATTTAGTTTTGTGACCGTTGGTATATAACCAAACAGCATTTTGTACTATACGAACGGCGATAAACTTTTTTTACTTCAAACTACTAACCTTTCTAACTTATTACGGTTTTTCGTCACAAATTTTCCTAGTTCCTTCTTGTTTTCCACAATTTATATCATTTAAATCATAATTTATTTATTATTACAATGTTTTTAAATGTTTCTAATTTCAATTTATAATAATTTCACGTGTTTATTATATATACAAGGTGAAACGTGAATACGTAATGATGTTATTGGATTTTTTACAATTCAAATTTGAAATTTATTACTAACTATTTACGATTTGAAAAAATTTTTAATGCTCATTCAATTCCATATTGATTTCAATTTTTTTAACGACGTTTATTTAGTATAAAGAGTTGAAAGGAAACGTACATTTTATTACGTATCTTCTTCAGGGATACAGATAAAAATTTTATAGGTTATGTTTTTTTCAAGACACATCTACAGTATTAATTTTATATTCTAATTAACCAATTTTACAAGTTTTATTCTAAAAATACCCTGTATTAGAGATAATGGTCCTTTATTGGGAATATTTTCCACTTTTTATTGCGTTAGAATATTTATATATTCTAGAAAATACGAAATTATGACAACGTTGATTTAACGCGCCGGCGGTTCAGAGTTAAGGTGGCCATACACTACATATTAGTGGCGAAAATAATTTTTGATGAATAATTATATTAAAATCTCAAATAAACTATGTTGAAAATACAGAGAAAATGTCGTTCTGTATATTTTTCTTCATAAATTCATCATGTTATCAATATCGTATATATTATGACGTTTTCATATTTGAAATCGGTGAAAGTAAGGGGCTGTTCACCTGCATTTCTCTTAGATGCCTTCTTTTAACATTCATATCTCGTTCACTATGACTAATAACAAGTTTTAATAGATCAGAAAGTCGCGGTAATTATTTATAGTCCGGTCAAATTAAGACAAAAAAAATAGTATAAAAAACTGAGTCGATTGGAAAGTATAGATACAAATTTTGGTTTTTCGTTGTGTTATTGAACGTATCAACCCTCGAATGGAGTTTGAACTATAGGAAATCACTCAAAAACCTTGTATTTCACAAATGGTATAGGTAAAATACGAATTTTTATTTTTAAATCTCTATATCTCAAAAACGGTAACACTTAGGAGAAAAAGTATATATACGGTTTTTATAGATAATAACGAGATCTATAATTTTTATATGAAGAAATTTTTTGAAAAAAGTCGCCGAGTGGGTGAAAAACGCGAAAAAATATTTTTTTACTCAAGTTTTCGTGATAAATTAGAAATTTTATTAATCGGATCAATACGAATTGTTTATATTTTATTTATAAAGTTATCTTGAACATTTTTTTCAAGTTTCTTTGAATTTTTAAAAACTTTGAGCCTCAAAAACGTTGTATTTCACTAATGGTATAGGTAAAATACGAATTTTTATTTTTAAATCTCTATATCTCAAAAACGGTAACACTTAGGAGAAAAAGTATATTCACGGTTTTTATAGATAATAACGAGATCTACAATTTTTATATGAAGAAATTTTTCGAAAAAAGTCGCCGAGTGGGTGAAAAACGCGAAAAAATATTTTTTTACTCAAGTTTTCGTGATAAATTAGAAATTTTATTAATCGGATCAATACGAATTATTTATATTTTATTTATAAAGTTATCTTGAACATTTTTTTCGAGTTTATTTGAATTTTTAAAAACTTCGAGCCTCTAAAACGTTGTATTTCACAAATGGTATCGGTAAAATACGGATTTTTATTTTTAAATCTCCATATCTCAAAAACGGTAACATTTCGGAGAAAAAGTATATATACGTTTTTTATAGATAATAACGAGATCTACAATTTTTATATGAAGAAATTTTTCGAAAAAAGTCGCCGAGTGGGTGAAAAACGCAAAACAATATTTTTTTACTCAAGTTTTCGTGATAAATTACAAATTTTATGAACCGGATCGATACGAATTATTTATATTTTATTTATAAAGTTATCTTGAACATTTTTTTCAAGTTTCTTTGAATTTTTAAAAACTTTGAGCCTCAAAAACGTTGTATTTCACTAATGGTATAGGTAAAATACGAATTTTCATTTTTAAATCTCTATATCTCAAAAACGGTAACACTTAGGAGAAAAAGTATATTCACGGTTTTTATAGATAACAACGAGATCTATAATTTTTATATGAAGAAATTTTTCGAAAAAAGACGCCGAGTGGGTGAAAAACGCGAAAAAATATTTTTTTGGTCAAGTTTTCGTGATAAATTAGAAATTTTATTAATCGGATCAATACGAATTGTTTATATTTTATTTATAAAGTTATCTTGAACATTTTTTTCAAGTTTCTTTGAATTTTTAAAAACTTTGAGCCTCAAAAACGTTGTATTTCACAAATGGTATAGGTAAAATACGAATTTTCATATTTAAATCTCTATATCTCAAAAACGGTAACACTTAGGAGAAAAAGTATATTCACGGTTTTTGTAGATAATAACGAGATCTATAATTTTTATATGAAGAAATTTTTCGAAAAAAGTCGCCGAGTGGGTGAAAAAAGCGAAACAATATTTTTTTGGTCAAGTTTTCGTGATAAATTAGAAATTTTATTAATCGGATCAATACGAATTATTTATATTTTATTTATAAAGTTATCTTGAACATTTTTTTCGAGTTTATTTGAATTTTTAAAAACTTCGAGCCTCTAAAACGTTGTATTTCACAAATGGTATAGGTAAAATACGAATTTTTATTTTTAAATCTCTATATCTCAAAAACGGTAACACTTAGGAGAAAAAGTATATTCACGGTTTTTATAGATAATAACGAGATCTACAATTTTTATATGAAGAAATTTTTCGAAAAAAGTCGCCGAGTGGGTGAAAAACGCGAAAAAATATTTTTTTACTCAAGTTTTCGTGATAAATTTTATTAATCGGATCAATACGAATTATTTATATTTTATTTATAAAGTTATCTTGAACATTTTTTTCGAGTTTATTTGAATTTTTAAAAACTTCGAGCCTCTAAAACGTTGTATTTCACAAATGGTATCGGTAAAATACGGATTTTTATTTTTAAATCTCCATATCTCAAAAACGGTAACATTTCGGAGAAAAAGTATATATACGGTTTTTATAGATAACAACGAGATCTATAATTTTTATATAAAGAAATTTTTCGAAAAAAGTCGCCGAGTGGGTGAAAAACGCAAAACAATATTTTTTTACTCAAGTTTTCGTGGTAAATTACAAATTTTATGAACCGGATCGATACGAATTATTTATATTTTATTTATAAAGTTATCTTGAACATTTTTTTCAAGTTTCTTTGAATTTTTAAAAACTTTGAGCCTCAAAAACGTTGTATTTCACTAATGGTATAGGTAAAATACGAATTTTCATTTTTAAATCTCTATATCTCAAAAACGGTAACACTTAGGAGAAAAAGTATATATACGTTTTTTATAGATAATAACGAGATCTATAATTTTTATATGAAGAAATTTTTCGAAAAAAGACGCCGAGTGGGTGAAAAACGCGAAAAAATATTTTTTTGGTCAAGTTTTCGTGATAAATTAGAAATTTTATTAATCGGATCAATACGAATTGTTTATATTTTATTTATAAAGTTATCTTGAACATTTTTTTCAAGTTTCTTTGAATTTTTAAAAACTTTGAGCCTCAAAAACGTTGTATTTCACAAATGGTATAGGTAAAATACGAATTTTCATATTTAAATCTCTATATCTCAAAAACGGTAACACTTAGGAGAAAAAGTATATTCACGGTTTTTGTAGATAATAACGAGATCTATAATTTTTATATGAAGAAATTTTTCGAAAAAAGTCGCAGAGTGGGTGAAAAAAGCGAAACAATATTTTTTTGGTCAAGTTTTCGTGATAAATTAGAAATTTTATTAATCGGATCAATACGAATTATTTATATTTTATTTATAAAGTTATCTTGAACATTTTTTTCGAGTTTATTTGAATTTTTAAAAACTTCGAGCCTCTAAAACGTTGTATTTCACAAATGGTATCGGTAAAATACGGATTTTTATTTTTAAATCTCCATATCTCAAAAACGGTAACATTTCGGAGAAAAAGTATATATACGGTTTTTATAGATAACAACGAGATCTATAATTTTTATATGAAGAAATTTTTCGAAAAAAGTCGCCGAGTGGGTGAAAAACGCAAAACAATATTTTTTTACTCAAGTTTTCGTGATAAATTAGAAATTTTATTAATCGGATCAATACGAATTATTTATATTTTATTTATAAAGTTATCTTGAACATTTTTTTCGAGTTTATTTGAATTTTTAAAAACTTCGAGCCTCTAAAACGTTGTATTTCACAAATGGTATAGGTAAAATACGAATTTTTATTTTTAAATCTCTATATCTCAAAAACGGTAACACTTAGGAGAAAAAGTATATTCACGGTTTTTATAGATAACAACGAGATCTATAATTTTTATATGAAGAAATTTTTCGAAAAAAGACGCCGAGTGGGTGAAAAACGCGAAAAAATATTTTTTTGGTCAAGTTTTCGTGATAAATTAGAAATTTTATTAATCGGATCAATACGAATTGTTTATATTTTATTTATAAAGTTATCTTGAACATTTTTTTCAAGTTTCTTTGAATTTTTAAAAACTTTGAGCCTCAAAAACGTTGTATTTCACAAATGGTATAGGTAAAATACGAATTTTCATATTTAAATCTCTATATCTCAAAAACGGTAACACTTAGGAGAAAAAGTATATTCACGGTTTTTGTAGATAATAACGAGATCTATAATTTTTATATGAAGAAATTTTTCGAAAAAAGTCGCCGAGTGGGTGAAAAACGCGAAAAAATATTTTTTTGGTCAAGTTTTCGTGATAAATTAGAAATTTTATTAATCGGATCAATACGAATTGTTTATATTTTATTTATAAAGTTATCTTGAACATTTTTTTCAAGTTTCTTTGAATTTTTAAAAACTTTGAGCCTCAAAAACGTTGTATTTCACAAATGGTATAGGTAAAATACGAATTTTCATATTTAAATCTCTATATCTCAAAAACGGTAACACTTAGGAGAAAAAGTATATTCACGGTTTTTGTAGATAATAACGAGATCTATAATTTTTATATGAAGAAATTTTTCGAAAAAAGTCGCCGAGTGGGTGAAAAAAGCGAAACAATATTTTTTTGGTCAAGTTTTCGTGATAAATTAGAAATTTTATTAATCGGATCAATACGAATTATTTATATTTTATTTATAAAGTTATCTTGAACATTTTTTTCGAGTTTATTTGAATTTTTAAAAACTTCGAGCCTCTAAAACGTTGTATTTCACAAATGGTATCGGTAAAATACGGATTTTTATTTTTAAATCTCCATATCTCAAAAACGGTAACATTTCGGAGAAAAAGTATATATACGGTTTTTATAGATAACAACGAGATCTATAATTTTTATATGAAGAAATTTTTCGAAAAAAGTCGCCGAGTGGGTGAAAAACGCAAAACAATATTTTTTTACTCAAGTTTTCGTGATAAATTAGAAATTTTATTAATCGGATCAATACGAATTATTTATATTTTATTTATAAAGTTATCTTGAACATTTTTTTCGAGTTTATTTGAATTTTTAAAAACTTCGAGCCTCTAAAACGTTGTATTTCACAAATGGTATCGGTAAAATACGGATTTTTATTTTTAAATCTCCATATCTCAAAAACGGTAACATTTCGGAGAAAAAGTATATATACGGTTTTTATAGATAACAACGAGATCTATAATTTTTATATGAAGAAATTTTTCGAAAAAAGTCGCCGAGTGGGTGAAAAACGCAAAACAATATTTTTTTACTCAAGTTTTCGTGATAAATTAGAAATTTTATTAATCGGATCAATACGAATTATTTATATTTTATTTATAAAGTTATCTTGAACATTTTTTTCGAGTTTATTTGAATTTTTAAAAACTTCGAGCCTCTAAAACGTTGTATTTCACAAATGGTATAGGTAAAATACGAATTTTCATTTTTAAATCTCTATATCTCAAAAACGGTAACACTTAGGAGAAAAAGTATATATACGTTTTTTATAGATAATAACGAGATCTACAATTTTTATATGAAGAAATTTTTCGAAAAAAGTCGCCGAGTGGGTGAAAAAAGCGAAACAATATTTTTTTGGTCAAGTTTCCAGCCTAATTTGACTGTACTATATATATAAATGAAACTCACCTCTGGGATCGAACTTTTTCAAATCTTCCGCCTCCGAACCACTTTGACAAGATATATAATCAGATTCCGACGCGATTTTATTATTATTATTATTATTTGTTTTTTTATTAACGGTTTTCTTTTTTCTTTCCGGATGCGGTACGTTATTCAATTCGTACACCTTCAACGGTTCTCCTAAAATGAGTTGCATATCCAGGGCGTTCCTAGCCGATTCCGAATGCACGAATTCCACCAGGGCGCAAACCATCCCGGCCAAAGAAGGATTTTTGTTAATAAATTGCCTGACGTCGGCCGGAATCGGATTGCCCGGTCTCAATATTCTGATCAGGGCGATTTCGCCGCACGATTTGAATAATTCGGCGACGTTTTCGATCGTCGGTTTCTCCACGGGCATATGTACGGCGACTATCGTTCTCGAAGGGGTAGTTTCGTCGTATTTGGGCAACGGTTGCAATCTGCGTAACTTCGTACCCGCCTCGTTGATTTCCAATTTGGTGGAGCGGTTCAAGGCGTGCGCTACCACCCTCCAATCTTTCGTCAGGTGTTTCACCCTCTTGAAACTCGATATTAATTTCAGCGACACGTACCCCTCCTTATTCCTCTTGACGTGCTTCAATAGAAACGCGTCTTTCGTTATATTGGCATCGGAAAAATAAAACTCCACTTGCTGGACTATTTTGTCCGCCAATTCGTCGTTCGGCGGATCGAACGGCGGTTCCGTTATTTCGGGGGCGACTTCGCATCCGGAATCCTTCCCGCCGCCGTTGGATCCCGTGTCGGAGGAACTGTCACTTAAATCCGCCATGTGGGCCCCTTCGTCTTCCGTCGTGTTTCCCGCTTGTTTTTTATCGAACGACAAAGATACGTCGCTGTCTATCGATGAAATACTGTCGCGGGTTTCCATTAATTTCGAAGATATTACTTCTCCGGCTTCCTGCAGTTCCGATTCAATTTCCTCGTGAGGAGAAGGCATTTTCAATTTTTTTTCTATAAACTAAACTAATATCACAAAATTATCACTTCAATAATAGTCAGTCTTGATCACGAGTTTGTGTGAAAATAGGTCACACGAAGTGATTTAGTTGCTACTGCCAGACACTGACGCGTTGTTTGACCTAGCTCGGATATACTGAACGGAGGCATGTCGTAGCGGTGTTATTTATATCCACACCGAAGCGCCCCACTACCGTTCACTGAACCGTCCGAATAACGCGTGCAATTTTTCGAGTGTTTTCGCGCACCGAAACTTCATATTTTTCTCGAATTAATTTATTAAATAATCGAACGATAAATGATTAATTTCATTTTAATACAATCATTTATTTATCCGAAATATATTATTTTCGACATTTAACTAAACAAAAACTATTTATTCGTGTCATTTACTTCAGTTTGACGTAATCGAAACGTCAATGATCTGACATATTCAATAATTAAAATGTTTTTCTATAAAAAAAAATGTTATCTAATAATTAATTTAAAGAATAAACACTTGAATACTATAATTTAAATAAATTCCATTACATTACATTAAATTTAAATACATTTCTTATTTAAACTAAATACTAACTTGGCAACAGTGTCGTATCTATACACTACTAGAACGAAATAATTTTATTTACATACTTTAACACATTGTATACGGTTTATATTCATGAAATTAGTTTATTTAATCAATATTATTGATAGTTTTATTTATATATCATGTTAAATAACTAATCGTTAGAAATAAAGTGAATACGTGGCAACTACGTTGTGGTCTGTTGAATGATATGAAGTTAGCCGCGTATACGAAACCACGTGTTCCGTGTTCTAAAACTAAATTGAATGATATTATTAAATTAATGTAACTAAAAAACGATATTTTTAATTAAGTGTATTAATTTTGAAGTGTTTACAGTCAAAATTTAATCTAGAATGTCTAATACCGTATTTACGGTGCCAGATAATTTTTTTCTTTGTAAAGTACGTACGTATTTGAATAATTTAAAATCTAAATACTCAAGTATGTACCTAGTATGCTAATAAAAACGGCTCTCGACCTTGTATTATGAACTGTATTGGAAAAATCTCGAAAGTATTTTAAAAATCGTTTGCACGGGAGGGAACAATTAATTTTTAATAACGGATACCTATGATTCCGTGCATTATTTTAATTAAGAAACGTGATTTTATAAAAATTGTGGTGCAAAGACCTTATTTTTTTCTCGACGGTTCCGTTAGTTGTAATAATAAATTGGTTACTCAAGTTAATTTGCTGGAACGATTCGTACGTCGGTGCAAATTGCCGTGTTGCCACGTATACTACAAAGTTGTAATACTATAAATATTGTCAATTTTTTCAGAAATAGTATTTTTGATATCTCCATACACCGAAGTTCAAGTAGAATATAATAAAATGCGAAAAAAAAAACTTTAATAACAATATAGAAAAATAAAAACAGTAATCTAATGTTGATTACTTATAAAAATAAAGTTTATAATTAGTTTCGAAGAAAAATTCATCGTATCGGCAACGCTGTTATACCTTTCAATGAACATAACGAGTTTCACCTTTCATATGTCATGGTCGGGTGCCGTGACCTACCTCAATATGTACGAACAACCAGTTCTTCTTTTTTTTTAACGCGCAAGGTCTCTTTTATAATTTTTATTATACAATACAATCGGTATTTTTCATATAAAAATGATATACTATTTAATAAATGCACTATTTTATCACAAAAAATAAACGATAAACAGAAAAAAATAGTTTGATGTAATATATTTATTTTTAAAGACCCGGTATACTACACAGAACACAAAATTCAATAATTTTGAGAAAATTTTAAACTCAACTGTTTCTAATCTATGTTAATTATAGGAAATTACTGATTTCGTTTCTAGAACGATTCGCTGAAATCACGAAATCAACAACAAACACTTCACTAAATTCGATTATCGAATATTTATTTCCATAGCAACACGTCGTCCATCTCGACTCGTTCTTATTCAGATAAAGGAGATAGTACTTTAAATTGTACGCGAAAAGTCAAAAATCACACAATTACAATTAGATTATTAACTTGTAGTTATTTAATATTAACTCTATAAAATAAATAGGTTACTCTTCTTTTTCTTCAACTTGGCCTTTGACTATGTGATTACGTACATAAATGTTACGAGTATCAATCGATCGGACGGGAAGAAATTGACGTAGCAGTCCGTTTTAATTCTAAACAGTGTTGCCGCTTCAAATAGATTTTCGTTGTTATTACTAAATTTTTAATTGTCTGTAGTATGATTGCGTAATTATTTGCAATTTTTTAGTAGGGAATTAAACATTCGTTATCATTTGATTAAATAAATAAAAACGCCCTCGATAAAAATGTAAATTATTCAAATTCTCACATTCTAAGAACATTTGTTTTAATTTTTTTATATACAGGACGTATTTGAATATATTCAGATTATTCAATTGTTTCGGTTACTTCTGTAGGTTTTATCCATTCGAGTGGTTCGAAAACGAATATTTCCAATCATTTTCATTATTTTAACGATGTAAAATCCATTCGAAACAATTTAAATCTTACACAACATCTAGACAGCTGTCGATTCCACTTATAGGACGCCCTGTATACTAAATTAAATTTTTAAAACTCTTTCAAGGATGATTTACTTTTTGTTTAAAGTTTTTTTAGTTTCGATGGAATGTTTGTTGCAACAAATAACACGAGAATACGTGCTGAAAATATCATGTGATTTGTTACGTGTAAATTTTGTTTTATCAACAGATTAAATTAGGTTTATATATAACCTTAAAACGTGGTAAATATATCTCGGGCATTAAAGGTTTAAATAATAATAATATTACGTATTGCAACATCAGTTAAAATCAACAAAGTTGATGTAAACACTATAAAATTATACGTTTATTGTCGTAAATACAAAAATACGTGTTAGAAATTGAGATAAATCGAAAATAATTCAATATCAAGGTGTAGTGTTTCCTTTTTTAACCATATCGAATATTAATTGTACTGCAAGTGAAATTTTTAGGTTAGAAAACAAGAAAAAATCACCGATAGATATATTTTCTAGCTTATTCTAATAAATTCCGACCCCTATTTTCCTTCTAGGAAATCTGGTTTCAAGACTTTCAATTCAGATTCAGATTAGATACTTTTTTGTTACCCCGTATATTATGTACGAAAAAAACTATGACTAATGTAGGAGTTTATATTTGAAAGTATTTATTAGAAGCTATTAAAAATAATCGACGTCGATTACTAATACTTTTTAATAATTAATTGTTTTTACTTCTTATAATAAATTATATATTAATACAATTCATTCGTTAACAATAATGATAAAGACACGCCACGGAAAATAAAGTGTGACTAATATCGATGAGTTGGCGCTAATAAAATAATCGTGTGGCTATTATCGAACAGATGGCGATACCTGCTGTGAAGTCACGCTATCTCTCTCGCGCTCATTAATTGGTATATCTACTATTCGACACAATTATTTACGAAGAGTTCTACATGTCAAATGTAGGTCAGTATGTCTGGAACATCGTTTTTTACGCGAATGAATACCAACTTGAAAATAAGCCACGTGGATTTTCGTACGTTCGATTTTTTTTGTTACGTGGGTGGTACGTTGTTGAATTAATACCTTCATAGGTCATTATATAAGTACTTAACCTTTGAAATCAACTAATTAATTTATCGTGCGATTAAAATTATATCAAATAATAAACAATAAATAATCTAATTTAACTTGTCACGGAAGTGAACGTTAGAATATCTGTTGATGCTAATAAAATTTTTTATAGACAAATATTTTTCTTGTTATTAGGTATAGCCGGCGTTTACACGAGTTTTTCTATATTATAAACAAATATCAACCGGATGTTTTGTTGAATTGATATAGTTCTAAGTAAATTTCATTTAATTATATAATTATTATACCTAAAAACGTTAAATTCCTGTTGTTTATGTATTTGTATCTACTTTGAAACGTAAACATGTTTTTATACAAAAATATTCTCATACGATATACATATTTAATATATTACGTCAGTTTTTTCAACGAATTCCTTGTGATCTAATTCTCAATGGCCGATACAAATTCTTATTCATTTTTAAATCAATTATTTACGTATAACGTCATATTATAACCTACTATGTATAGACTAACGCTAGAAACTGACTATCGTTGTCAGTTGTCAGGTGACTTTGATGTTTGATGAAATTATTCTACAGTGTTGCCGTACCTAACAGATTTTCTTCAAAATTAATTTGTAATATTTTTTTAGAGAAAAAGTACTTAAAAAGTCTTACAGCGGTTGACCGGACTATATATTAAACACCACTCTTAATTTTGAAACGAAAAATATCAAATTTCATATCAATACTCATACAAATAGATTTAAAACAAAAAATTACTGATCGCTCCTCGTAGTATAAAAGTTGTTCAACCTGAAAATGTCAATAATGAATCAGCTTTAGCGAATTTGTGTCAATGTAATAATTTTTTTCAATGCAATTGTTATTGATGTGACTAATACCGAATACGACTGTTGTACCTTATACTAGAAATATACATTTATCATAAATTTATTTTAAAATTAATGTAATAGTGTTTAAATTCACAGAAATTATTTACGAACTGAATATAAAGATGGCTCTGGACTTCTACGTAACCCGAGCAGTCCATTATTATTTTCAAGGGGTGTACGTCATATGAATAGCTTCGTTCGCGAGGCAAATTCCCAATCAGTTTAGGAACCGATCGCATATTATCTTATTTGTTTATTTACGGAAATATAATATTATGCTTTTACGATAACAAACAAAGAATAATGTCTCCTCGATCTTGATGTTTCGCTTGGATGCTTCTGTGTACTTGAAGACATTGCATATTACTGCTAATTATGCGTTTGTTGTGTCTGGTTACAACGTTTTCGTAACCACCTGTAGGTCACTGAACCGTCTCGCCACTAAATTAAATTTGTTTAGATAACAATTTTTGTAACGGTATCGTTCAGTAAAAATTTATATTAATTGAATCGTTTAGAAATTAGTAGAAAATTTATTTTCACAACTGGCAACATCGCAAAGCCGATATTGTCCCAATTTTATGTTTTTCGTCTCGCAACGTTTTTAAACTTTCAGTTATATTCCAAATGTTTCGTTTGAAGGTACATTTATAAAAATTATTTTATATTTATAGTAATAAAAAAATAAACCCGTATAAACATCTTTACGAAATAAATTATTTTAAATGTCAAGTCTGCAACAAACTTCATCTTCTTTTTTATAGCAAACGAACCTGAAAATGGCTAACAATGGAACGTGAATTAATCTTATTATTAATAGAGAATGTTTTAATTCTTATCCAAACGTCTTAAATAAACGAAAAGTGGTTAATAAAAGACGTCCATAATCTAGAAGGTTTTCATTGGTGGATTTTTTTTTTTTGTAGATTTTTAGCCTTGTTCGATTTCCGGAGGAGGCCAGCAAGTCTGCTGTTTCCGATTCAATTAATAGTGTGAATACAAAAAAAATTGACAGTCACAATGTGTGTATGTTGCGTTGGCCAAGGTCCGCGATCACTAAACTTTAGGTTGGGCTCTCAGATTTCGGTTTGGTATACAGAGGCGGATCGAAATATTTTTTCAAATATATAAATAATTAATTTCAATATTGATACCAATATAGGTGATTAGTTAGTATGACAGGTGACAGTAAGAAATAAAAGCGACGTTGCCAAGTCGTAATTTAAATAAATGATATTAATTTCGTGATACGAGGGAGGTTCGATAGAAGTTGGTGAATGGAAATTTATTTGATTTATGGTGTATTTCACCATTATAAACAAAGTAGTAAGGAATCGATAAAAAAAAAGTTAAAACTGATTAATAAAATTGAGATGTGACATATTTTGTGGAAAATAAATTCCCGCCGCCACTGTATCGGCGAGAAAAGCCGGAGACTTATAAAATTATACATTGAGAGATACTTTTTCTCATTGGTTATTTATCTCACCTCAGTTATAAGCGAATTCAGGTCATTTAATTATTAATGCAATTTAAGGAGCAATAAATTTATCTAGATTTAGTAGGACTGTAAGAAAAAAAATGTTAGAAAATGTATCATGGTCAGCGGATGTAAATAGAAACGAAAAAAAAAAGGGAAGGGCATTTGGTATTAATCTCTAAACGATAAAATTGTATTGAATTGAAAAAAAAATTATTAATTATATAAATTTGGTAATTATCATTAAAAATAATCAATTCAAATGAAAATTAAACTAATCAATTGACCTATTGCAGGCCATTAATAAAAAAAAATTCGTCCGACATATTTAACACCGATTCAAACTTTATGAACTGGCCTATAATGAATGGTAATATGTGAAATTGTTGTAATAGAAGAACGCGCTCATCACCAACAACTCGAGCATGATAAAAATAAAATGTACGTACTTTCAAATACATTCTCTTAATCGTTAAGTTCGTAGCGGATCAAAAAATCAAGAAAGTAGTTCAATTTTTGAAATATCGAAACGTTCTTTCGCGACGAAGCTGCAATATTGAAAGTAATTTAATTTTTGAGGGCGAATGAACTCAATTCATCGATCAATTCATCGGATTTTATACGAGAAAACAATTTCTTGTTATCTTCTAGTAAAATTTTGAGGTTAAGTTACCGAGCGATAATTTCTCTACAATTTACCGTATTTAACCAATAAAAACTGACATTTGCATTATTTATATTACAGAAAATCGTGTTTGTGTTTAATTTCTTTCATAATTGTCGTATTTATAATAAGTAATCGGAGTTTTGAAAAGTTTAATTGGTACATTACGAAATATTATTATCAACTAATTTATACGAATACGTTTTATGTTGTAACAATTTTGAACCCATTGGTAAATTATTAAAATACACATATATATATATATATGCCCAACCCATCTGATCGACACAACTCGAGGTAAAAAAAGTTAATATTACAAGCACCAAGCTGTCTGGTAAACTATGATGATTATTTGAGTTAGCTTACAAGCAGATCAAGGTAAGCTACAAGTCAGGTATGGTACCGACACCTCTACCAACACCCTTAGGCGTTTTGAACGTGACCCTGTATTTATATTATTAATTAGAACTAATAATTATTCAAATACGTTTACTTCGAAAATCTGGGTTTCGTACACTTTGTAGAAATATACTTAAAACAGTATAAATATTTAAACAAAACTTTTAGTTATTAAATTATAATGAAAAACTTACTTGTGGTTTGTTATTTTTCACACAAGCACGCACGCTACTTTCTAATTATCTTTCTTCTCTTACGATTCGATGGTATTTTTTAGCGCCAATTTGCCATAGTAACACAAACTATGGATCTGATTGGTCAGTTGTAGGACAGTTAACGCGGTACAATGTAGACGATGTACAGGGTCGGCTTAGGTATTAACATACGATATTAAAATATCAAAATTCGTTAAAAAATGTATTATTCTAATGCTAAATACTAAAATAATAATTCTTCTTGGTATAAATATGATAAATATTCTCCATTGAGCAATAATATGGCTTTACTAGAATAATTGACTGATGTTATAATGTATGAATTGTTTGGAAATTAAATTGTATGATAATTTTTTTAATAACTTGTTACATGAATAAACTACCGCCCTATTATTACCCAATTCCAGCTTGACAATTTAGTCTGGGGGCCGATAATATTGGAGTAAATACGCTTTTAGAAACTTTAAATGAAATAGCTTATTTTCGACAGTATTTTTGATGATTGTACGTTAAGAAGTGATATTTTTGAACGAAGAAAAAACTTTTATACAAATATTTTCGAATTATTCACGAAATACTAGGAAATAAATATTCGTCAAAGATAAATCATTAGTTTTAAGTTGGCCCCTTGACTACTTTTATTTGAATAATGACATTTAAAAAATATTTATCACAAAAACCTACACAGTTCACTATATAATCGAACGCTTACCAATCCCTGACATAAAAAAAATTGGTTTACATCCTTGAATAATTATATTTCGAAAAAATATATAATTAACAGTAGTTTCGTACCCTAATACACCATATTTGTTTCATACGTATGTAAAAAATATATAAACCTTGAAAAACAAGAGATAGAAAAATGCTTAGGCCAATCCTGCTTAATTAGTAAGAAAAATCCGATACGAACCAGTACGTACTAGATAGTTCTGTATTGATATAAATAAATATATGAATTATTGATCTTAAATACCCTTAAATAATCATTAAATATCTATTTTTATAGAATTTATGGGATTTTAATTAATAAACGTCAGCCGGGACAAATATTTCTTGAATACAATGAGAATCCAGTGGAACAGCTTAATTCATCACATTGTATTGACGAAGTTTTATTGAAACGTACACTGGTTGATTGTATATTCAAAATGAACTTCAACATTTTTGGATCGTTAACTTAATTAGAATATTAATTTTTCTAATTTATAATCAACGTATGTTTTACGAGATTGATTATTGATTGTTCGATTGATGAGTGAATAATGTATAATGAAACTTCAGTTGTACACTTTTTGAGAGGTTTCTTAATCCGGTTTCAAATTATTCAATTCTGTAATCCAATTTGGTAACGATCCGTAATTATTGTATAATTTGAAATCTGTTAGACTTTATAATATACAATAATTGCCTTTAATTATGGGATTAATTAAACGTATTTACGTTTCGGTGATTGAATCACATCAAAATCCAAAAGATTAACTTTACAGATACGTATCTGTAGCGCATGCGCGTGCTACAGCTGATGATCGTAAGGTCGTTGAAATGGAAAAAAGCTGAAGGTTATTAAGAATTGAAAAAAAAAACGTTTTGAATTTTGGAAATAACAACTTTTAATGTCATTTCTTGTATAATTAGTATTATTATAAGTTTTGCGAACACAATCAAACCTATTGTATCTTATCTAATTATAGTAATAAGACTTATGTTTAATTAATTTTAATAAATAAACGACCGTTAACATTTTATTAGTATACGTTTTATTTTCATTATCCCAATAACTTTTAATATTTGTATTAGGGTCAAGATTATCTTCTATTTTAGGTTAAATATCAGAGCCGTATTAATGGAACATTGTACTTAATATTTTAAAGGTATTATCAATATTTATATTATAAATCGACGTTTTAACCATTTTACCATAGGAATTAATCAATAAAATTCTCTTTTTTCGTCCTTTTTTCATACGTGCTCGGTAAGAATTTAAAAAACTCAATACTCTGTAACAGCACGTGATTTCACGTGACGTGACGGTTATTTCATAAATTAGGTTAGGTTAGTTAGTTTAATTAATTGTTTAAAAATAAACCCATCACTTAAATAGAATGTATGGACGTTAACATTTGGAAAAATAAGAAGAAATTAACATATTGTTTGTAAAATTGAGGTCAAAACTAAAAAAAAAAATAATAAATTGAAAAACAACTCTCGTATATTCTTGAATATTTACGTGGTAAGCGTATCGAATAAAGTTAAATTCACTGGGAAGTTCATTAATTATAACAAATAAAAAAAAAATCAAGAACATGTGTAGCTTGGACTTGAAGTACGTAGACCAAGAGACGAACCTTGAGCCTTTAAAGGGTCAACCATCGTTGAACTAAGTAGGCCATGCAGGAGAACCTTGATGCTTCAATTGTTTGTAAATTCAATAATTTATTTGGAAGTGACTACTTGATAGACAGTACGGTCATTTTAAAAACTAACAAATAAAAATATTAGATAAAATTGTTATAAAATTACTGTTGTTATTATATATTGTTATAAAATATTAATAATATTTATACGACGCGATTTGCATTGAATGTATTGTGTTGTGCCGATATTTAGGGGCGTCTATCTGTATATCGAAATAAAATTTTGTACTTTTAACTAGATTAACTAAATTGTAATTAAAATTTAGACGAAAGTATTCGTATATTTGATTATATTTGTTAACCTTCAAGTTAAATACTTTCACTTTTATTAAAATGACCGTTTGGTCGGTTGTATAGACAGACTAATCTTATCGTAAACATGAAAAACTTGTCTTCGGGAAGTAGAGGAAGTGAACGACGGACAATTTAATTGGATAGGCTTAATATTCCATGCAAATTATGTTCATGAACACTCGTAAATCATTATTCATATTGCAATCTCCAGTACAGGGTCTTTATTTTGGATTTATCGATTGTGCCATCTTGTGAACAAATATTGACTTAAGAACTCTTTCAAGGGGTCGTTGACTTTTCGTGTTATTAAATATTTTTAACAACGTTTAATTGACTTTGTTTTTTTATCAAATTGTTTTATCTAATGAGATATTTATTTGTAAATATTTGTTTCATTTTAAACCTCTAGTGTTGCTGTTTTACCAACAAATCGTCACAGTCGAGTGGATACGCAAGGATTTCATGAAAAATAAATTATTCGCTGGCGTTGTCCTTGCTCTTACCTTCTTTTGAATCAGAATAAACCAGGAAGTATATCGGAAGGAAGTTAACATTGAAAAATCCCGATTTGAAATAAACAAAAATACTTGTAATACGCAAATTATATATAAAAATGTATTTTTTTCCAATTAAATTAGGAAAAAACTGTATAATTAACGTAATTAGGTAGTTTGATTTGATATTTATTTTAAAATTAAATTTTCCAGTACAAATATTGGATTCTGAACGCCTATTAACAAAATGGCGGTGGTGCACAGTAAAAGTGGGTTGAAAGACAATTTTTGTTGTTTAAATGAATCGAGTTCAAATCCCAACGCTTCCAATATTTTTAAACTTTTTTTTCATTCTCCACAGTGGTGTGTTTCATGAAATCGAGTGATTTTAGGGGATAAGGGATAAATAAAAGTACTGTCAGTTGTCAACGTCCAATTTTTCGCAAATTAATTACAATAAAAATTTATTTTTTAAAAATAAGTTTCTCCATTGAAAGCATGGGATATTCGAATAACAAGATCCAAATAATTGACAGCCCAAAACTTAACAACATTATTCCCCACGAATCGTAAGCCTAAAATGGATAGTTTTCACTTTCAGTCAGGTAACTTGCTAAACGACTATAATAAATTACTTACTATATTAAAAACACTGAAGTAAATCGGGCTTTTACTAGCGGAAAATATCAATTGTAACAATGGTCGGTGTACAAGATAGATACTGAGACTGAATTTGTTCATAAATTGAAATAATCGTAAAGATAAAAATTGATTTATAAAACCTAAAAGTTAAAAATATTATTGTAACAAAATCAGTTCTATGATTCGTACCAAGTTGAAATTTACACGTCTGTGGATTTCTACTATGCTTTTTAAAAACATTCGATTGGTGAAGTTTAATTTGGCGCGCGTCTATACGAATTGTTATAGTACAGTCAAATTGTGTCAAGTTATTTTTTTATTGTATTATTGCATTTATCGACTATATTTTAAAACTCATTTCCAAATTTTTATCAACCTTATCGATCAGTAAATCATTTAAATAATTAAATTTGTCGTTGAAATACCCCTAAACAACGTTTTACCCACAGAACCTGATTTACGTTACGATTTTAACAAACTGGCAACGGTGTCTATGACATAGATACATTACGACGACGCACTTCCTTGTTCCGTAGCGCATGCCCAAATAATCCAGCAAACGGCTACTGCGAAAGTAGGCTTTAATAGAGCTATACTTAAGGCGTTTTCAAATCTTCGATATTCCGCTCGTCTTAATGAATTGTAGTCTCCGAATATACATACCACTATTATTATCAAACTTAATAACCATAAAATTAGAGAATAAATCTGAAAATATTTAAATGAAAGTAATCCTGCTTAATGCCCAACGCCGAAATATTTACCCCAGACAATTTTACGTGTAGATGTTTTTTTGTAGCTAATATATAACCTAAAATAGTTCCTATAAACCACGGAGTGGCTCTGGTTTCTGTTTTATAGTAAAATTCGTTTAGATACGTAGTAGCGGAGCCTCTAAAATGTTTCAGTAAACAATAAATACAATCTCATAAATAGTATACAGATAAACTACCAAGCGGCGTTGCACGATTTAATGAGTTTTCAGTAAACCTTCCGGATTCTTCACACTTACCTTATAAAATACGCAGTTTCGACTGCGGACATTTCGTAAATATAAGCTCTAGTGAAAGATAATGTAATTGAAAGAATAATTAGCGTAATTATCGTACCGATTCCTATTTTGTAAGATAATCTAAATAACCAAAATATTATCGGCGATAAAATGTATAACTGCATATCGACGTCTAAATACCAAGTATGAACAGTACACTGAAAATGTCCTACAAATATTAATTATGTAATATTATTTTGGTTTCGTTACCATTTCCTCGACGTTCACTTGATTTTGTACGTAAAGTATTGAAGACCACCAATAATTCCGACAATTTTTTATATTTGCTAATAATATACTCCAATGGGGTCCAGATCCCATATATTTCCCCAATGTAGTGAAAACGAGTATCGAAGCAGCCAACGCGGGTGTCAAACTAACAAAAAATATTAAAACTTAATTTGTACGAATCGAATTTACCAGATTTTTCCTCACCGTATATATCGATGTAAATAATGTTTCATAATCTCGATAAAAGTCATTTTACTTTTCATATTTTTATCAAAAAATACGTAAGTTACTAAAATTCCTCCTATTAATAAAAAAGTATCGCACGCCAATGTTCCCCTAATCAATAACATACTGTATATCACTTCTGTAAACTAAAAACAAACACAAATAAATGTATTAGTACAATTTTATTAGACCGTTATTATTGAAAAACCCTGTATAACAAAGTAATAACTCTTCCCTGTAGATTTCTATTACATTTCCTATATTTCTTCTGGATACTTTTTAATTACTCACTTACCTCGATGAAATTCTTGAAATTTATAATCGTCATTTCCTGATACACCATGTATACATGCTTGAATATTATCCATAACATACTTATAAATCTAAGTCCGTCCAGACAAGATAATTTAGAAGTTCGTTTTGGTACATCAAATAATATTTTACCGTTTGTATAAATTGAAAATGATACAAATATAGGGTGAATCATTACTAAAACAAAGAAAAAATATCTTGTATATCAAAGATAGGTAGGCAACACACATGACGTACCATATGATTGTATAGTGTGTTGCCTATATTAAAAAATATTGAAAGATAGTTAAATTAATGAAATTAATATAAATACAGGATATTATTTATCTTATGAATTGTTTTTTCTTAATTTCCAATATTTTCTGAATATGATACTCACCTTTTCGTTTAGATCTTAATCCTAAATCTATTGCTGTTGATGTTATTACAATCAACATATAGAGACACAATATAGTTCTAGAAAAAAAGGAAAACTTGATATATACTTAATTTTTTTAAAAAATTTACCTTTCCTATATCAAACTCTTGTAAATTGAATTAAGATGTTATTAATTTATTTTGATTTATAAAGTTCCTATAATCTTCGTAGTGTTTTGACATGTTGCCAAATTTCTTTTACATTCATCTTTCCACGTACTTACATTCCAATAATGGCGTCCGTATCTAACTTCGGATATGACTCAATAAAAGTTTGACATGTTACAGATGTAGAAGTAAGACCTAAAGTGTCTAATCCTTCTAAAATTTTTTCGGCATCATTATCAGAGCAGTTGCTAGGTAAACATAATGCCCACGAACAACGTTTTGTTTTATTATATCCATCAGCTACGTGCAACATAATATTTTTTAAGTAGATCTAAAAATATTCCCGAAGGAATAAAGTAAAGATTCATTAAAATAGAGATATTGAAAATTATATTCGTTTCGTTAGCAAGAGCGTCGAAAAACCGGCAACATTGCCTTAGCTTGTACTCGATTAATGAAACTATAATAGTTCAGTCAAAGTTGTATTAAAATTCATTTACCACACATTATTATTAGTAGGTATAAATATGTGTTTGTTTATTGGAAAAATCGATTATAAAGAAAATACTATCATTTTATTGATAATATATAGTAAAATGTAAAAGTTTTTTTAACGTAAAATTGAGCTTTTAATTTGATACGTATTTTAAAATATTCCTATGCTTCAACTAACTCAAGTAGACATACTTCATTAAAGATATCAATATGATTATGAAACAAAATGAGGTAAATTTTTTGATAGTATGATTGTAAATACAATGTTGAAATAAAATAACATATAATTAAAATCCACATTAACTGTACTATAAACACTCGCTCGAATCGGAAACGGATGTTTTTGAAAAGGTTAATACGAACGCGTGAAATTTCATTATTAAGTAAAGATAAAAAAATAATTTTCCTTGCAAATATTCACATATTTATTATTGAAATTGAACCGATAAAATTAATATTAACATAACCAAACTCATGAAAATAATCATTTTACACAATATATTAAGTGAATAATTACACGTTTTCAAATGTCAATGATGTCTTACAATAGTGTATTATTGGTTGTCTACCTATCATTTTTTTATCAAATGATTTATCTAACAATTTCCCGTTAATTTGAACGTACTTGTCTATTCAACAAACTTGAGACTAAGTTGGGTTATTTAAAATATCTTAACCTAACATTTTCTGTTCATATTTATATCGATATCTATTTTCGTTTGCAATTCTCATATGTTACTGGCGAAAAATAAAAAACAATTAATACTACACATCAATATGTGATTAATATCATGTGACTAGTAAAAACAAATTTAATTGGCTTCTCCTATTTGCTACGCCAAAAGCGGTATTTCTGCACAACGTTGCCATATTGTTAGATTCGTGAAAAAATATTTTTTGATTAAATTTCTTACCTTGTCGTGTTGTTTTTTATATTATTTTAGTCAAATTTATTATATTATATTATGTAGTAATAAGGATCAAATCTATTACATTTTTATAGCAAATTTAGTTTTACCAACAATTCCTCGAGTGGCAACACTGCGCTCGAAAGTTTTTTATTAGACATTTAACGCAGTAGCGCGGGAAAACGATAATTTCTGAATCCCTCCTTTATTAGTGACCGATTGAAATACTTACGTGATCTCGGGAATAAATTCGATTATTTTCTATTAGTGAACGGTTGAAAATTACATGTCCTAAACAGTATTTTCCTATTATATGATCATTTATGGAATTGATTTCGATACATTGTTCAAAGTTTCCCAATTCGCCGAGATTGTACGACATAACTCCCGCCGGTATTTTAGAAGAAGCATCAAACACTGTGAAAATTAATCGAAATATATTGTTTTAGTCAATTTATGTGTTGTGAATATGTGAATATGAAAATTAGTGATTAAGTTGTGTGAAATGTGATTATGAAATTTTCGGTGTACATGGAACTTCACAATATGGCGGAGGAAACTAAGATATTTTGTTTAAGGTAAAAATTTCGATTAACTAAAATGTAATATAGTGATTAACGTGTTAAATATCGTAATATAAAAACAATGAGATAGAAATCAGTACTTGAGATAAAGTAGTTTTTTGTTTTACCTACTTTGCAACGCCCAAATACCATCAAGATCGTTGGTATCATTCAATTTATTTAAAAACAAAGATATTGTTAATCGACATTGTGTCGAAACACCATCGCTGGTACTTATGCTTCTTAATTTTTTTAATAATTCAAATTCGTTATAAATAGAAACTGTAATAAACATTGGATAAATGAAAATAAGTACGAATAAGTAAAAATTCATGATTTACAAATTAATATTATGGAAGATAGTGACTTGGTGATTTTCTATAAATACCTGCAGTGGTAAATGTATTAAAATTAATGAACTCGTTATCAAAATGATACGAGGTGCAATCAAATATTCGACTAATGAATATATTAAGCAACAAGTATATACAGGGGGTATGTTTGAAAACGGTTAATATAGAAATTTAAAGATTTAAAGAATAAGGTTATGTTAGTAAGTTCGATTCCTGTCTAGATATTTTGGGCCGTAACAGCTCAAATAATGGATTTACGTAAAATATATTTATGTTTATGTTTGGAAATACTTGATCTGGAAAGAAAACTTAAATAAATCGTAAAAAAAAATGATTCGGGTAAATTTGATTTAATTTTAGTGTTGCTTTGACTTGACGTGTCATATATACGAGGTTCTTTACAAAAGTATCGACCGTATTTTCCTATTTTTTAGCATTCAATAAGTTAAATGCGGACAGGACCGGCTTTACGGCCCACTATAAGTGCATTATACCAGATTTTAATTATTAACCGAACAAAAATGTTTTTCGGAGGTGTTAAGTAAGAAGATTCGATATATTGAGATTATGACTATAATAAAAACACTCGACTACTTAAATTTGATCATACAAAAACAAAAATTTCCATAAATATTTTTTTATTCGATGTCAAATGTCAAAATAATGTCAAAATTTGTTTAGAAATTTAGACGTAATGAGTCACGTGACTCATATATGTAATTTAGTGAGGATTTTCGAGATATTGTTGATTATCTGAAACGAAAAAAATTAGTCATTTCATGTTTTTAATAAAACTAAATGCAAACTTACGATTTATTTTGAAAATATCATTTTTTCAATTTCAATCAACGGGCTTTCGAATACCAATATCCATAATATCGATACCCAAAACATAATCATCAAAATTCCACAAACATCGTAAACCTAAAATATAAACAAGTATCCAGAGCGTCTCAAAATTACCTGGAATTAGTCACAAGCCCTAATTACTGACTAAAACACGTTTCGATAACCAACTTACCGTCTTCAGATACTACCGTTAAAGAAAATCAATCTAATAAGATGAATAAAAATATAGATTCAACTTACCATGTTGAATATTCCGAAATACATCGGTGTTTTTACCGAAAGAAATATTATTTTGAGAATCGTCACGTGCAACAAATATACGCTAAAGATGAATTTGTTCAAAAATTGAAATATCGAAAGCGACAGAAATTTGTTAATTATACCTGCAATAAATAAAATTGCGTTAATATCGAGAATATTCGCTGCGAGGTAATGACGTAATTACCTCCGTGTTCCGTGGCGCAAGCCCAAATAATCCATCCGACGGACGTCGCGAAAAATGGCCTAACTAACGCTATAGCTAATGAATTTTCGAGTCTCCGGTAATCGCTCGATCTCAAAGTACTATGACCGGATAGTATACAAGTTACTATAATTGTTAAATTTAGTACCCAAAGACATATTAAATGTATCTGAAATATATAAATCGCTTTCGGTTATATACAGTAAACATATATAATAATATATAAATAAAAATACTTTCAAATCCTTATTCAATTGAAATTTCCGTATTTTCGTTAGTTGTTTCATGTAAACTAAAACACGATCGATCGATTTGGTAGCGACGAATTCGGAAAACGTTGTTGAAATACGCAGAAACGACGTAAAAAAACTCTTTCTTAGAATGTGACTTTATATTTATTCGATGTATTCGACGAGCACGTGTTGTTATGACAAAGACACGACCGACAGCGTTGCCGGTATGGAAAAAAATAATTTAGATTTAGAGAATTTATAATTTAGAAAAGTTTTCAAAGAAAACGGGGTTTTGAAGCTGATATTTCCCTTATGAAATTCATTTCGTATTTTTATTAGTTGTTTCATGTAAACTAGAACACGATTGAACGATTTGGTAGCGACGAATTAGGAAATCGTCGTTGAAATACGCAGAAACGACGTAAAAAAACTCTGTCTCAGAATGTGACTTTATCGTTATTCGAACAAAGACACGACCGACAGCGTTGCCGGTATGGAAAAAAATAATTTAGATTTAGAGAATTTATAATTTAGAAAAGTTTTCAAAGAAAACGGGGTTTTGAAGCTGATATTTCCCTTATGAAATTCATTTCGTATTCTTATTAGTTGTTTCATGTAAACTAGAACACGATTGAACGATTTGGTAGCGACGAATTCGGAAATCGTCGTTGAAATACGTAGAAACGACGTAAAAAACTCTGTCTCAGAATGTGACTTTATCGTTATTCGAACAAAGACACGACCGACAGCGTTGCCGGTATGCAAAAAAATAATTTAGATTTAGAGAATTTATAATTTAGAAAAGTTTTCAAAGAAAACGGGGTTTTGAAGCTGAGATTTCCCTTATGAAATTCATTTCGTATTTTTATTAGTTGTTTCATGTAAACTAGAACACGATTGAACGATTTGGTAGCGACGAATTCGGAAATCGTCGTTGAAATACGTAGAAACGACGTAAAAAACTCTGTCTCAGAATGTGACTTTATCGTTATTCGAACAAAGACACGACCGACAGCGTTGCCGGTATGCAAAAAAATAATTTAGATTTAGAGAATTTATAATTTAGAAAAGTTTTCAAAGAAAACGGGGTTTTGAAGCTGAGATTTCCCTTATGAAATTCATTTCGTATTTTTATTAGTTGTTTCATGTAAACTAGAACACGATTGAACGATTTGGTAGCGACGAATTCGGAAATCGTCGTTGAAATACGCAGAAACGACGTAAAAAAACTCTTTATTAGAATGTGACTTTATATTTATTCGATGTATTCGACGAGCACGTGTTGTTATGACAAAGACACGACCGACAGCGTTGCCGGTATGGAAAAAAATAATTTAGATTTAGAGAATTTATAATTTAGAAAAGTTTTCAAAGAAAACGGGGTTTTGAAGCTGATATTTCCCTTATGAAATTCATTTCGTATTTTTATTAGTTGTTTCATGTAAACTAGAACACGATTGAACGATTTGGTAGCGACGAATTAGGAAATCGTCGTTGAAATACGCAGAAACGACGTAAAAAAACTCTGTCTCAGAATGTGACTTTATCGTTATTCGAACAAAGACACGACCGACAGCGTTGCCGGTATGGAAAAAAATAATTTACATTTAGAGAATTTATAATTTAGAAAAGTTTTCAAAGAAAACGGGGTTTGAAGCTGAGATTTCCCTTATGAAATTCATTTTTTAACCTCGTATCGGAAGTAATCATATGGAAAGAATCGTCGAGATAGAAGGAGATAAAAAATATAAAACAGCAGAGGACAGAACCGGACTGAGACGTACATTGGAAATTGTATAAACTAATAATTCGAAGTAATTTGTGTCAAGCATTTGAAAAATGAAACTTACCTTTCTTAATTTAATTATTTTATCCGTTCTTGATAGAACATAACCTAAAATAGCTCCCAGTAACCAGGGAGTAGCTCTCGTTTCCGTTTTAAAATAATACTGATTCATGTATACATCAAGGTCACCCCTAAAAGTATATTTTTGTATAATTACGTAAAAATATTCAGTCGTGGTATCGTTTTTTCTTTATTTTTGATAAATATATCACCAGAAAATTCGTTATTCAAGCCCGAGAGTACAAAAATTAATCTAGTATCTAATTTTGTGAATTTTAATAACGAGATTGTTACCTCAAATAATGAGTATTCGTTATAGCCGACATTTCATACGAATAAGCCCTTGTGAATGATAAAAACATCGAAAGAAATGCCGATAATAATAAAAAAGCGATTCCTAGTCTAGGAGATTTTTTCAACGACCAAAATATCAATGGAGACATTAAATACAACTGCATATCGACGTTTAAATACCAAGTTTGATCGGCGCACTAAAAACAAAACACCTCAATCCGTAAATTATATAAATCGAAAATTGTTCTCACCATTTTATCGACATTCACAATATTTTGGATGTATAATATTGTGGACCACCAAGATTTTTGACATCGCCCCGCTAGATCCACCATTAAAGTCCAATTAGGTCCGGAGCCTAAATATTTAACTACAGTTATATGCAGTAAAACCACCCCCACCACCGATGGTGTCAAACTAAAAACATATATACGTAAAAACCGTTGAAAAATAATCATTAGAATATGTAAATTTATTAGATACACCTCGTATATTAACCGGTACGATGCTTATTTAATTTAATTCAACAATCACGACCCTGTATACCATATTCTAATAACGTCTTTTTTATGACCCTGTATATGAACACTAATCTGTCTAATACACCCCGTATATCACATCTTACAATTTTTCAACAACAAAATATTTTTCTGAGTGTATAAATCATCCGTTATTTTCGTTTAACGTCTGGCAACGTTGTTTAAATGTGATATTATACTGGCTATATAATAAACGTCAATTTTGATGACGTCATTTCAACTCACCGTATATATCTGTGAAGATAATGTTTTAGAATCTTGGTAAAAGTCATATTATGTTGTTGATTTTTTTTGAAAAACACATAAGTTACTAAGATACCTCCGATTAATAAAAACGTATCGCAAGCTAGTCCTCCATTATATATAAACATACTAGGCCACGAATCTGTAAACTACAAATTACTTAAATGTGCAAAATAATAGGTAATTAAATGTACTAAACTAAAATTTCAATCATTAATTCCAATCAAGAGATAGAGTAGCGCCATCTATTAAACGTTTATAACATTTTCTTTTAAAATTTAGTATTTAACTCCCTCTGGTGTCGATTTGTTTAATCAATCTATCGAATCCAATACTTTTTATAAAATTTTAATTAAAATAAATCTTACGACTTACGTTGACGAAATCTTTGGAATTTACTAACGGTCCTCCCAAATATCCTAAATATACGTGTAACGTCACGATCCAAATCATACTAATAACTCTTATACCGTCAAGACAAGAAAGCATCGAATTACGTTTTGGTATAGTGAATAAAAGTTTGAAATTATTGAGTAAAGAAAACGCTTTAATTGTCTTATAAACCATTCCTGAAAAAATTGTGTATATTAAATATTTGATATTTTCGTTAAATTCAAATGTAGACAACCAAGATTACATTTATTCCAATTTTAGCGAATTTGTTTCCTTTTTTTAGTGCCGCGTCGATTTGTTTCCTTCTTTTAGTGACGTTTAGATTTTCGTCTGTCGTTCTTTCCAAATTACCTCGGAATCAAATTGCATCCTAATAAATATGTATCGTTAATCTCTTAATCAAAATTATCGATCAAAAATTGATATTCATCAATATTGTGCTCACGAGACGTATGTAGTTTGAGTTGCCTATAATCAGTGTTAAATACATGTATTGTGTAATAGTGGTTGCCTATCATTATCATCAGATATCTTTTTATTTCTATTCAACAACCCTATATAATGATCTCACCTTTTTCTTTTGATTTTTTTGTTGTATCTAACAATGTAGAAATTATAATTATCAATAAAATAGTACTGAAAATTGTTCTGAAACAAAAATAGTGAGGGATATATTGGCATTGGACATTTTTTTATGGGACTTACGTTCCATATATTTCGCTAACATTAAAATTGACATAAGGATCGTATTTAGTTTGACATATTACTGATGATATTGACATATTTAGAGTATCTGTCATACGCATTAACTGTAGAGCGTCATTTTCGGTACAACTATCAGGTAAACAGATTCCCCACTTGAGGTTACCGGCAAAAATATGACCTTCAGCTACTTTCATCATTAGGTTTTTCAAGTATACCTGAAAGTCATTTTAATAATTAAAATATTGAAATTGATATAATTATATAGTTTTATGAGAAAACATCGTCAACGCCCTCTGTTGGTTAATAGTAGCACTATATAAATTTATAATATCTATGGTGGAAAATCTATGAAAATTGTATTCTATTTTTTCGAAATCATTCGAGATATCGATTTATCTTTGACATTAATCAATTGAAAAAACATATCCTAATTAAATTTAACATCTTCAGGTTAATATTTGTGGGTTAAAGTTGAAGTAAATAGTAAACTAAAATTAAAGGTATCTGTAATTATGAGAATAGTCATACTTACATGCCGTTGGGAATAATTTGAAGTTTCATAGATGGCGCTACGGTTAACTACTGCATTTCCCAGACAATATTTACCGGAAATATTCTTAAATTTGATATTTATACATTGTTGAAAATTTCCTAATTCTGCGAAATTATACGAAAGCAGACCGGATGGAAATTTAGCGGTGGCATCAAACACTGTAATGTACAGAAAATAATACTAAAAATGGGACGTTTAGGACAAAAAAATATTTGGTAAAATGTTTCGTAGTTTTTTAACGTTTCATTCAAGATTGTACAGCCACATTTGAATTAAACTACATAAAATTTGATATCGTTATATTTAAATGTAGACAACCAACATTACACGCTTCTTTCAATTTTAGTGGATTTGTTTCCTTTTTTTAGTAACGCATAGATTTGTTTCCTAATTTTAATTGACGTTTCTATTTGTTTCTTTTTTTTAGTGATACGTTATATATCGTTTATTTTTTAATCAAAAGTTGTTTTTGATATTAATAACTTATTTTTATTTTAAGTTTTAAGTTCACGCGAAGTATGTATTAACATTTTTTCGCAAAAGTTTATTTGGTAAAAAAATATTCGAGGTTAAAATCAACGGATGCCTTCACACGAATCATTTTCTTCGCTTTTTGGTGTTTATTTTAATATTTTTTATTTCTTTTAAGGGTTAACTAACAAAATAAATTTCCGATTGTTAAAAAATATGAGTAAGTACTTACTTTGTAATGCCCAATTATCCCCATCGCTTTTAGTGTCATTCAAAGTTTCCAAATATAGCGTAAAGTCTTTTAGACATTCTCTTGATAACGCGATACTATGTATCGAAGTACCACTCGATATATTAAAAGGTGGAATGAAAGTATAATCGGAAATAACAGTCGATATCACCCCGCAAAACACAAACAATTTCCAACTGATCTTCATCTTTTTGTTGTTTATTGTCGAGTGATTATTATATTCGTACATATTTACGATTTCTCGAAATAACATCAATTTCGTGACGTATTTTTTATTAGCAATAATCCAAGTTTAATTAAAATTGTTAATACATTTATTATACAATAATATTAGAATTGAAACTTGGGAAATTCTACACAACGAATAAATTACTATTTATTGAAATGTGTATGTCTGAATTTAATTATCTCGTTTCGTTATTTTAAGAAAACGAGTTGCATGCAATAAAATAATTCATATCTACAAGACAACACTACTCTACACAATTTATTCGAAACAATTTTTTTGTAATTGTTTTGAAATTCATTTTTTTATAATTTTTGATTGACAGATCGAAATTTGAGGTCAAAATACGATTTGACACTAACAATTCGAGTATTTTTTGTTGTTTTAGTCTTTGATTTAGTGAAATATTTGGATAACGTCTTTAAAAAAACGATTTTCAAAGTTTTTCTTCTACTTATTCAGCAGCAAATATGTTGAGAAATCGTTGAGAGTTGTAACAGACGACAGTTTTGAATGACAAACCTCCATCGTTTATTTTTATGAATAAGGGAACGTTAAAGTTATAAAGAATCCGTATTTCATGGGGGTGTCATAACAAATCACTCGATAAATCGTATTATAACAAATTTTTTTCCAAAAAATCGTTTTTATTCATCAATGTAATCTCCTTTAAGACCTATACAATCATTCCAAGGCTTCTCAATGCCTTGCTTGTAGAAAAAATTGTCTTTTGTCTTAAAATAACTATCGGTTTCAACAATTGCTTTTTCATTTGCCTAAATTTCTTACCGACGAGCATTGTTTTGATATCAGTTGTCTCTGGTGGCCAAATCTGGTCTATACTGTGGATGAGAAAGCAAATTGTTGGATTTAACCATCGAGTTGTGATTGTTTTAACATCCCCAAGTGACTGTTTTGTCTTTGGACGCTTCGGGAGTGATTTATCGATTGTAGTCCACTCATATTTTGATCGTTTTGAACCAGGAGTCAAATTATAGATCCATCTTTCATTTGTTACCACAAAAAATCTGATTAATTACGTGTAAACATCATCGACACCTTGTAAAAACGTTGTTGTTGATTTACCCTATAGAATAGTTAATGAAACTAGTTTGATTCATAGAAAATTATTTATTCGTTATAAAAGCTTACATAATTGTTTGTGTATATATAGAAATTGAATAGCACCTTGATGAGTATGTTAAGTTCGCGTTAAATGAAAATTAAAATCCCAACCATCACCTCATATTGAGCATATTATTATAATAACCGATATTAAACACGAAATCGATGTCAATATCGGTTTTTAAAAAACGGATTAACAAGAAATTAATATCGTTGGATTTCGATATAAAGTCTGAACGAATCGTAAAGATTTTGGCGGTTCCAGGCCGCCATTTTGTTTAAAACTAACCTCACTTCGTGTCAATTCACTTGAACTGCTTTTATTCAATTATTTTTGGTGGTTGGCGATTTAATCCGACGATATTAATAATTTTTATTAGTTTCTTATTGAAATCCGTTTGAAATTTTAAAACCCGATTCTACAGTTTCCGCACGGAAAGTGGAAAACCGGGTAAATATCTTAGATTTGAAAATACGATCAATTCGTATCACAGCTACAGTTACTAATATTATTTTTTAAAGGAAAAAAAAATAGTCCAGGAAGTGAAATCCATAAAAATTATTTTTGGTGTTGTACCAACAGTTTTTGAATTTTTGGAAATTATTTCGTCAATAACGTGGAAGGGGTTGAAAATTTCAATAAACAAACTTGTACAACGTGAAAAATATATGAGTGACTTTTTTTGTTAGAAATTTTCACGTTCTAAATACTTGTTTCTATACATTGTATCAAAATTTCGACGAAATACCAGTTTTTACCGGTGGTTTTCCCCATTTTTCACGGCACTTTGCATGCAAATCAATTTTTTTCCTTAAAAACTACTTGTTAACCAAAAATCATTGCTATTGATTTAAATATAAGGTTTTAGTAAAATTTTTACTACAGCGCCTGGACTATCAAGTATTATCTCAAATAACGACGTGGTAGGACAAGCAAAGACATTAACTGTTTGTTTTTAATGATATATGGCAACACTGAATGTCACAACAGACAAAAACCGGCCCTTAGTACAAAGTAAATTTTGAGAACTATCAAATTTTCATACAGATGAGATAATTACGTAATTTACACTTTTTTTTTTACTATCATTGACTGGCCTAGAAGTCAACGAACGATTTTTAAACAGATGAAATTTAATTTGACATTTCACAAGGTCGTTGCCAAGTTTGAAGATGCAAATCATGATGTAAAGACTACAAGGTGTGTTCTTATAGCCACAGCCAATGAGAGGCTTTTCCCGCTGTCGGCCATATTATTCTTCAGGCCAATCAATTCGATGCGGGAATTTGAATCTTTTCGTTTTAAGATTGTTATGAACGAAACGTTAAGCAACGAATGTGATACTTTTTTTAAAATGATATATTCTCGTTAATCAAACAATAAATATTTGATCAATGTTAAATCAACCACTAAAAAAATACAGAATAAACTTGTAAACACTCACCGTGTTGGAGGTTAAGTTGTATTTCTCCACATAAACTTTTTTCCATTCGTTAAGTAATTTAATATAGGAGATCTATAGAAACTAATATTTTTACAATTCGTATTTTTATTTGTGCACGAATACGTTTTAATTTACATAACTATTTTATACATTGAACGTAAATAATTATGAATCGGTCAGCTGGTGACAGCCAATATGGCGACTGCGCAGTTAATCATCGGAAGTAGTGTTTACATCATGATGCGCATAAAAACAATTTGGTTTCTAAATCGTTTGGTAACGATCTCGTAGGGTAGAGCTTAATTTACAAATTAATTTTAATTGAAACAGCAAGTTTAACGGCAGTTAACAATTAATTATGAGCGTATTATACTTTATATGTTATAATACAAACCTTAATAATATCTTATTAATATACCGAGTCTATTTATTATTTGTAACTTGATTCGCTGTCGTTATCCGCGAACCAATCTTTCGGCGGACTTCCACGACCTACGAAACTACTCGTAGCTTGAGTTCGATACTCTTGTGATACAACTTGAGTTATACCCCGCGGTCCGGAACTACTACTCGATTGGTTTGTCTGCCAGACGGTTCTATGTTCGCCTAATCGTTGCGGATTGAATCTAGAGCTGCGTTGAGACTTCGGGGTACCTTTAAAAAAAAATAAAAACATTTATTTAAACGGTTAAAATGAATTTTTATTGAATTTGTATTTGCGTTACCTTCGGGCGAAGTGAACTCGCTTGCGGTGTCGTATCTAGAAGGTGCTATCCATCGTTCGGTAAATTCGCTAGCCGATCTCGCTAAACTCGGTTGACTCAACGATCTAGCTAGAGAAGTGTGACCGGTCTCGGAATCTTCGTAATACCTTTTGTCCGGGTAATAACTGGACGTTTCCGATATGTTGTCGGTTCGTCCGAAATCTACCGTCATCTCCGACATTGATCTGAGATCGGCCTCGCTCCTGTAACTAGATCGAGAATTTTTCCTCGATCTTTGCGGCAAGACGAGAGGTTCTCTCGTTAAAGTTCGGACGGAGCTACCTCCGTCCGAATCGTATTCGTACAGGGTGGGTAAACTGCTACGTCGACTCCTATAAATTAATTTAAATGTTTGTAATAATCATGAGAATTAGTTAGGTTATATTCGGGCGAGGATTCTCCACAGGTAATAGCATAGTCTACTTCCGCCCGCCCTACACAATTGACTTTTGTGACGTCATAATTACGTCAGAGTTGCCATCTTGTGAAAGCTTCCGTTTTAGCGGGATTGTGGTTCGGTGTTTTATTCCGTATCGGCGTCAACGTATGATTTAAATAGTTTTTTGGTTTTTAAATCGTAATAGACTATTGCCGGCCTGCTTAGAGTTGTCGGAAATCGAATTTCGACATCGATGAAGCTCGGGTTGAAGCCGTACCAAAAAAAAATAGGAAAAAAGAAAATTCCTTGTAATTTGTGACGTCAGATGACAGTTTGACAGATTTGGTTGAGTAGACAGTCCTATTGTCCGTGGAGAGTCTCGGATATTGGGCAGTGTAATTTAGTATCGTTAAAATGATGATAAGAAAATAAAAGAGAAGAAAATATACCATGATCTGGACAAAAAAAAAATGATAAAAAGGTCAAAACTCGGTGCAATGTCTTTGTAAACAACAATTCGTAAATAATACTTATAGATTGTTATTATCTTTGTAAACAAATATATTAAAAAAATCAATTTGTTTATTAACCTGTTTTTGTCAAAATAACGTCTCTTAATACAGGATGGAAACTATGAAAATAGTATACAGAGCGTAATTATAGTAAAAAATGTACGCGATCTTTATCGTACAATGTGACGTCACGTTGGAATCGAAATGTGAAGGGTATATCTGACACGACGAGTTAAAACTCTCTGTATATGGCAAAATACTTATGATACAATCATGAAAATTTCTATAATTAGGTTTTCGGATACGATCTTTTCAACTAAAATATTTTCAAAGATGGCCGACTTCCGGTTGTACCGGAAATCGGCTGGAACTTTGTTTTTTTAAATGAAACACCCTGTATATTAAAACATTTTTGAAATCTAAGTAAAATTTTAGTACACTTTTGTCTAAAAACTTTTTCAGAAAAATACGTATTTTTTGAGTTATTGAGTTTTTTATAAAAAATTTAACCGTTGCAGACCCTTATAAATTATTTTTTTACGAAAATACCCTTAAGGATATGAAAATGATTTCTATTCGGATGTATTTAGCAAGATCAGCCGTATTCGAATCTATATTGAAAAATTTCTAATTATATACAGGGTGTGTATAAAAAGTGTTCAAAGTTTAAAGACATAAATATCAATTTTTTAAATTTTTTTATATGAAACACTCTGTATATTAATACATTTTTGAAATCTACGGAAAATTTTATTACAGTTTTGTCTAAAAAACTTTTTTCGAAAAATACATACTTTTTGAGTTATTGAGTTTTTTATAAAAAACTTAACCGATGCAGACCCTTATAAATTATTTTTTTACGAAAATACCCTTTAGGATATGAAAATGATTTCTATTCGGGTGTATTTAAGAAGATCAGACGTATTTGAATCTATATTGAAAAATTTCTAATTATATACAGGGTGTGTATAAAAAGTGTTCAAAGTTTAAAGTCATAAATATCAATTTTTTAAATGGAACACCCTGTATATTAAAACATTTTTGAAATATACGTAAAATTTCAGTAAAATTTTATCTAAAAACTTTTTCAGAAAAATACATACTTTTTGAGTTATTGAGTTTTTTATAAAAAATTTGACCGTTGCAGACCCCTATAAATGATTTTTTTACGAAAATACCCTTAAGGATATGAAAATGATTTCTATTCGGTTGCTTTTAGCAAGGTTAGACGTATTTGAATCTATATTGAAAAATTTCTAATTTTATACAGGGTGTGTATAAAAAGTGTTCAAAGTTTAAAGTCATAAATATCAATTTTTTAAATGGAACATCCTGTATATTAAAACATTTTTGAAATCTACGTAAAATTTCAGTAAAATTTTATCTAAAAACTTTTTCAGAAAAATACATACTTTTTGAGTTATTGAGTTTTTTGTAAAAAATTTGACCGTTGCAGACCCCTATAAATGATTTTTTTACGAAAATACCCTTAAGGATATAAAAATGATTTCTATTCGGGTGTATTTAGCAAGATCAGACGTATTTGAATCTATATTGAAAAATTTCTAATTATATACAGGGTGTGTATAAAAAGTGTTAAAAGTTTAAAGTCAAATATCAATTTTTTAAATGGAACACCCTGTATATTAAAATATTTTTGAAATCTACGTAAAATTTTAATATACTTTTGTCTAAAAACTTTTTCAGAAAAATACATACTTTTTGAGTTATTGAGTTTTTTATAAAAAACTTAACCGATGCAGACCCTTATAAATTATTTTTTTACGAAAATACCCTTAAGGATATAAAAATGATTTCTATTCGGTTGCTTTTAGCAAGGTTAGACGTATTTGAATCTATATTGAAAAATTTCTAATTATATACAGGGTGTGTATAAAAAGTGTTCAAAGTTTAAAGTCATAAATATCAATTTTTTAAATGGAACACCCTGTATATTAAAACATTTTTGAAATCTACGTAAAATTTCAGTAAAATTTTATCTAAAAATTTTTTCAGAAAAATACATACTTTTTGAGTTATTGAGTTTTTTATAAAAAATTTGACCGTTGCAGACCCCTATAAATGATTTTTTTACGAAAATACCCTTAAGGATATAAAAATGATTTCTATTCGGGTGTATTTAGCAAGATCAGATGTATTTGAATCTATATTGAAAAGTTTCTAATTACATACAGGGTGTGTATAAAAAGTGTTCAAAGTTTAAAGTCATAAATATCAATTTTTTAAATGGAACACCCTGTATATTAAAACATTTTTGAAATCTACGTAAAATTTCAGTAAAATTTTATCTAAAAACTTTTTCAGAAAAATACATACTTTTTGAGTTATTGAGTTTTTTATAAAAAATTTGACCGTTGCAGACCCCTATAAATGATTTTTTTACGAAAATACCCTTAAGGATATAAAAATGATTTCTATTCGGGTGTATTTAGCAAGATCAGATGTATTTGAATCTATATTGAAAAGTTTCTAATTACATACAGGGCGTGTATAAAAAGTGTTCAAAGTTTAAAGTCATAAAAATCAATTTTTTTCTATTTTTTTAAATAGAACCACCCGGTTTTTTCTATTTTAATACTTTCGGGGGTGAAAAATAAGGCAAATTCACGTATACTTCCCATTATCGTTCAAATTGAACGAAATTTGAAATATATCGCGTGTTTTATAAACCGTTCGTTTGCTTAATAGAAATACAAACTTTCAGTTACACATTCTGGTCCTTCGAGCCGGACTAAACCCGGCTCGAAGTACCAAAAACTACATACCTATTATCCCACTTCCTATTCTTGGGTTGTTTATCCGCCGGCGCCAAAATACGAATGATTATATCCCATTTCGGAGGTTCGAACAGACTAGAATATCTGGAATCGTTTCTGATCCTTTCGAAATCCTCCCTAACGACGCATTCGGTCAACAGAGTACGCAGAGTCGATTCCGTCGATATTATTTGTCTCCACTTCATTTTATCGGCGGCGGTTAATTGCGAATTGAAAGTTTCCGCGCTATCTATCACCGGCCCTTCTTCACTGTCCGTCGGCCGAAACACCCTGATCAGTATATTCCAATTGGGCACTCGGGGATTTTCCGGAGCTATGTCGAACGCGGATAAGTAATTTTCGTCGGTTTCCGTCGTCGAAATGTACCTGGAAACCAACTGGGTTACCGATTTCATATTCGGGGAATTTTAGGTTATATTACCTCGGGGCGGAGGATTGCTCCAAGTTGGCGACGATTTCGGGCGCGTTCAGAGGGAGTTTGTCGTCGACTATTAGATTTTTGGGCGGTAGACTCATGGCGGCTCTCTCCATTTTTGGGGTGAGCGTCATACCGGAAGCCGACGATATGTCGGAGAAGTTTTCCCATTCGGGGGGCTCCGGCACGTCTACGGGATAATTCCTAACAAAAAACGAATTTCGTATTCGAATCGATTTTTTTATTTTTTTTCGATGTTTACCTTATGGTGACGTCCCATTTTTGGTTTTCCATCGGCTTGGGTCTGGTATGGTATTCGGTGACGAAACGTTTGTGTCTTTCGATGTCTTCTACGGTCTTTTTTTCGGTGATGGTTTTTAGGAATACGTCGTCGACTATATGGGAGGTTATTTCCGGTTTGTGGACGACCGCGATCGGCGGTTCCAGCGAATCGGTGACGTCTTGGACGTATTCTCTTTTGGGGACGATCGGCGGCGGCGGCGGCGGCGTCGGCGCTACGTATCTACGAATAAAATTACAACCGTAAAAAATGTCGAATTTCGTTATGTCAATGTCAGATTTGACGTAATCGTATCGCGGCGTTGCCGTATTTCGGAAGTTGTCAGTTGTCAATTAACTGTCGTAGAAGACATTTTTTTGGTAAAGGGGTTTTTGGAAAACCTACTAACCGTTCTTCTTGCATTTCCATTTGCCTCCTAAGTATTTTGTTGTAAGTGGGAGCCGGTTGTGCGTGTTTTGGAGGTGGATGTAGTTCGGGAGCGTAAGTGAATTGGTGTCGTTCGTAAACAGATGGCGAATCCAATGATCTAAAAATTATTTCGTTAATTAGATATTAATTTTTTTAATTACCAAATTTTGGTGGAATAGAATCGGTCTATACGCTCTCTAAATATTCCACCAAAATTTTTTTTATATTTCGCCGACTGAATTTTTTTTTTATTAAAAACGTATTTACACAAAAAACCACCATTTTTAGTCCGATTCAAAATGAATACCTTATACTTTCTTGTTGTTCCAAAATGGTGGAAAGGTTTTTATCGGTTCTGGTGCTTTCCGTATCCGATAGTGAGATGCTGGGAGGCGGTGGGGGTGTTTTCTTAACCTTGACTTGGATGTCGAATTTGGGTTCTTCTTTAACGGCGATCGGTAGCCTGGAAACCGTCCCCGGTGCGGCGACGGCGTTTTGAATTTGGTGTTCGACGGTATGGCCGTAACCTTCGCTGTAGACGCTGCTGTTATCTTGAATGTAAGCTTGGTTTTCGTAACTTCCGGCGGATGATACCGGAAGTGAGCCTGTATCGACGTCGATTTCTGAATGGGATTCGGATGGGTAATCTGATGGTAAGTTGTCGCTCATTAGGTGACCTTCGCTTCCGGCGCTGCTACCGGCCGCCGTGTAGGGTAGGACATTCGCTCTGGGTATTTTTAAACCTTCCACCATCGGTAGACTTCCTATAATATGAATTCGTATCGATAAATGTTTGATTACAACGTTTTTATTTAACGAATTATCAAACTCGTTCATTTTCATTTTTTCGTAATGGTTTTTTGGTGGAATAGTTTCGGTATATATTTCCCTTTACTTTTCCACCAAAATCGAAAATAAAATCGGATTTTAAAAACAATTTCGTCGAGTTTCATTTTTTTAGATATCTTTTGGTGGAATAATTTTGTTATTTTTCGAGTAATTTTTTACTAAAATCAAAATTGAAACCGAAAATCTAAAAAATTTGTTTCTTAATTTTAATTTTGCATCGTCGTATGTTGGTGGAATAGTTTCGGTATATATTTCCCTTTACTTTTCCACCAAAATCGAAACTAAAATCGGATTTTAAAAACAATTTCGTCGAGTTTTATTTTTCTAGATATCTTTTGGTGGAATAATTTTGTTATTTTTCGAATAATTTTTTACTAAAATCAAAATTGAAACCGAAAATCTAAAAAATTTGTTTCTTAATTTTAATTTTGCATCGTCGTATGTTGGTGGAATAGTTTCGGTATATATTTCCCTTTACTTTTCCACCAAAATCGAAAATAAAATCGGATTTTAAAAACAATTTCGTCGAGTTTCATTTTTTTAGATATCTTTTGGTGGAATAATTTTGTTATTTTTCGAGTAATTTTTTACTAAAATCAAAATTGAAACCGAAAATCTAAAAAATTTGTTTCTTAATTTTAATTTTGCATCGTCGTATGTTGGTGGAATAGTTTCGGTATATATTTCCCTTTACTTTTCCACCAAAATCGAAAATAAAATCGGATTTTAAAAACAATTTCGTCGAGTTTCATTTTTCTAGATATCTTTTGGTGGAATAATTTTGTTATTTTTCGAGTAATTTTTTACTAAAATCAAAATTGAAACCGAAAATCTAAAAAATTTGTTTCTTAATTTTAATTTTGCATCGTCGTATGTTGGTGGAATAGTTTCGGTATATATTTCCCTTTACTTTTCCACCAAAATCGAAACTAAAATCGGATTTTAAAAACAATTTCGTCGAGTTTTATTTTTCTAGATATCTTTTGGTGGAATAATTTTGTTATTTTTCGAGTAATTTTTTACTAAAATCAAAATTGAAACCGAAAATCTAAAAAATTTGTTTCTTAATTTTAATTTTGCATCGTCGTATGTTGGTGGAATAGTTTCGGTATATATTTCCCTTTACTTTTCCACCAAAATCGAAACTAAAATCGGATTTTAAAAACAATTTCGTCGAGTTTTATTTTTCTAGATATCTTTTGGTGGAATAATTTTGTTATTTTTCGAATAATTTTTTACTAAAATCAAAATTGAAACCGAAAATCTAAAAAATTTGTTTCTCAATTTTAATTTTGCATCGTCGTATGTTGGTGGAATAGTTTCGGTATATATTTCCCTTTACTTTTCCACCAAAATCGAAACTAAAATCGGATTTTAAAAACAATTTCGTCGAGTTTTATTTTTCTAGATATCTTTTGGTGGAATAATTTTGTTATTTTTCGAGTAATTTTTTACTAAAACAAAATTGAAACCGAAAATCTAAAAAATTTGTTTCTCAATTTTAATTTTGCATCGTCGTATGTTGGTGGAATAGTTTCGGTATATATTTCCCATTACTTTTCCACCAAAATCGAAACTAAAATCGGATTTTAAAAACAATTTTCTCGAGTTTCATTTTTCTAGATATCTTTTGGTGGAATAATTTTGTTATTTTTCGAGTAATTTTTTACTAAAACAAAATTGAAACCGAAAATCTAAAAAATTTGTTTCTTAATTTTAATTTTGCATCGTCGTATGTTGGTGGAATAGTTTCGGTATATATTTCCCTTTACTTTTCCACCAAAATCGAAACTAAAATCGGATTTTAAAAACAATTTCGTCGAGTTTTATTTTTCTAGATATCTTTTGGTGGAATAATTTTGTTATTTTTCGAGTAATTTTTTACTAAAATCAAAATTGAAACCGAAAATCTAAAAAATTTGTTTCTCAATTTTAATTTTGCATCGTCGTATGTTGGTGGAATAGTTTCGGTATATATTTCCCTTTACTTTTCCACCAAAATCGAAACTAAAATCGGATTTTAAAAACAATTTCGTCGAGTTTTATTTTTCTAGATATCTTTTGGTGGAATAATTTTGTTATTTTTCGAGTAATTTTTTACTAAAACAAAATTGAAACCGAAAATCTAAAAAATTTGTTTCTTAATTTTAATTTTGCATCGTCGTATGTTGGTGGAATAGTTTCGGTATATATTTCCCTTTACTTTTCCACCAAAATCGAAACTAAAATCGGATTTTAAAAACAATTTCGTCGAGTTTTATTTTTCTAGATATCTTTTGGTGGAATAATTTTGTTATTTTTCGAATAATTTTTTACTAAAATCAAAATTGAAACCGAAAATCTAAAAAATTTGTTTCTCAATTTTAATTTTGCATCGTCGTATGTTGGTGGAATAGTTTCGGTATATATTTCCCTTTACTTTTCCACCAAAATCGAAACTAAAATCGGATTTTAAAAACAATTTCGTCGAGTTTTATTTTTCTAGATATCTTTTGGTGGAATAATTTTGTTATTTTTCGAGTAATTTTTTACTAAAACAAAATTGAAACCGAAAATCTAAAAAATTTGTTTCTTAATTTTAATTTTGCATCGTCGTATGTTGGTGGAATAGTTTCGGTATATATTTCCCTTTACTTTTCCACCAAAATCGAAACTAAAATCGGATTTTAAAAACAATTTCGTCGAGTTTTATTTTTCTAGATATCTTTTGGTGGAATAATTTTGTTATTTTTCGAGTAATTTTTTACTAAAATCAAAATTGAAACCGAAAATCTAAAAAATTTGTTTCTTAATTTTAATTTTGCATCGTCGTATGTTGGTGGAATAGTTTCGGTATATATTTCCCTTTACTTTTCCACCAAAATCGAAACTAAAATCGGATTTTAAAAACAATTTCGTCGAGTTTTATTTTTCTAGATATCTTTTGGTGGAATAATTTTGTTATTTTTCGAATAATTTTTTACTAAAATCAAAATTGAAACCGAAAATCTAAAAAATTTGTTTCTCAATTTTAATTTTGCATCGTCGTATGTTGGTGGAATAGTTTCGGTATATATTTCCCTTTACTTTTCCACCAAAATCGAAACTAAAATCGGATTTTAAAAACAATTTCGTCGAGTTTTATTTTTCTAGATATCTTTTGGTGGAATAATTTTGTTATTTTTCGAGTAATTTTTTACTAAAACAAAATTGAAACCGAAAATCTAAAAAATTTGTTTCTTAATTTTAATTTTGCATCGTCGTATGTTGGTGGAATAGTTTCGGTATATATTTCCCTTTACTTTTCCACCAAAATCGAAACTAAAATCGGATTTTAAAAACAATTTCGTCGAGTTTTATTTTTCTAGATATCTTTTGGTGGAATAATTTTGTTATTTTTCGAGTAATTTTTTACTAAAACAAAATTGAAACCGAAAATCTAAAAAATTTGTTTCTTAATTTTAATTTTGCATCGTCGTATGTTGGTGGAATAGTTTCGGTATATATTTCCCTTTACTTTTCCACCAAAATCGAAACTAAAATCGGATTTTAAAAACAATTTCGTCGAGTTTTATTTTTCTAGATATCTTTTGGTGGAATAATTTTGTTATTTTTCGAGTAATTTTTTACTAAAATCAAAATTGAAACCGAAAATCTAAAAAATTTGTTTCTCAATTTTAATTTTGCATCGTCGTATGTTGGTGGAATAGTTTCGGTATATATTTCCCTTTACTTTTCCACCAAAATCGAAACTAAAATCGGATTTTAAAAACAATTTCGTCGAGTTTTATTTTTCTAGATATCTTTTGGTGGAATAATTTTGTTATTTTTCGAGTAATTTTTTACTAAAACAAAATTGAAACCGAAAATCTAAAAAATTTGTTTCTTAATTTTAATTTTGCATCGTCGTATGTTGGTGGAATAGTTTCGGTATATATTTCCCTTTACTTTTCCACCAAAATCGAAACTAAAATCGGATTTTAAAAACAATTTCGTCGAGTTTTATTTTTCTAGATATCTTTTGGTGGAATAATTTTGTTATTTTTCGAGTAATTTTTTACTAAAACAAAATTGAAACCGAAAATCTAAAAAATTTGTTTCTTAATTTTAATTTTGCATCGTCGTATGTTGGTGGAATAGTTTCGGTATATATTTCCCTTTACTTTTCCACCAAAATCGAAACTAAAATCGGATTTTAAAAACAATTTCGTCGAGTTTTATTTTTCTAGATATCTTTTGGTGGAATAATTTTGTTATTTTTCGAATAATTTTTTACTAAAATCAAAATTGAAACCGAAAATCTAAAAAATTTGTTTCTCAATTTTAATTTTGCATCGTCGTATGTTGGTGGAATAGTTTCGGTATATATTTCCCTTTACTTTTCCACCAAAATCGAAACTAAAATCGGATTTTAAAAACAATTTCGTCGAGTTTTATTTTTCTAGATATCTTTTGGTGGAATAATTTTGTTATTTTTCGAGTAATTTTTTACTAAAACAAAATTGAAACCGAAAATCTAAAAAATTTGTTTCTTAATTTTAATTTTGCATCGTCGTATGTTGGTGGAATAGTTTCGGTATATATTTCCCTTTACTTTTCCACCAAAATCGAAACTAAAATCGGATTTTAAAAACAATTTCGTCGAGTTTTATTTTTCTAGATATCTTTTGGTGGAATAATTTTGTTATTTTTCGAGTAATTTTTTACTAAAACAAAATTGAAACCGAAAATCTAAAAAATTTGTTTCTTAATTTTAATTTTGCATCGTCGTATGTTGGTGGAATAGTTTCGGTATATATTTCCCTTTACTTTTCCACCAAAATCGAAACTAAAATCGGATTTTAAAAACAATTTCGTCGAGTTTTATTTTTCTAGATATCTTTTGGTGGAATAATTTTGTTATTTTTCGAGTAATTTTTTACTAAAACAAAATTGAAACCGAAAATCTAAAAAATTTGTTTCTTAATTTTAATTTTGCATCGTCGTATGTTGGTGGAATAGTTTCGGTATATATTTCCCTTTACTTTTCCACCAAAATCGAAACTAAAATCGGATTTTAAAAACAATTTCGTCGAGTTTTATTTTTCTAGATATCTTTTGGTGGAATAATTTTGTTATTTTTCGAATAATTTTTTACTAAAATCAAAATTGAAACCGAAAATCTAAAAAATTTGTTTCTCAATTTTAATTTTGCATCGTCGTATGTTGGTGGAATAGTTTCGGTATATATTTCCCTTTACTTTTCCACCAAAATCGAAACTAAAATCGGATTTTAAAAACAATTTCGTCGAGTTTTATTTTTCTAGATATCTTTTGGTGGAATAATTTTGTTATTTTTCGAGTAATTTTTTACTAAAACAAAATTGAAACCGAAAATCTAAAAAATTTGTTTCTTAATTTTAATTTTGCATCGTCGTATGTTGGTGGAATAGTTTCGGTATATATTTCCCTTTACTTTTCCACCAAAATCGAAACTAAAATCGGATTTTAAAAACAATTTCGTCGAGTTTTATTTTTCTAGATATCTTTTGGTGGAATAATTTTGTTATTTTTCGAGTAATTTTTTACTAAAATCAAAATTGAAACCGAAAATCTAAAAAATTTGTTTCTCAATTTTAATTTTGCATCGTCGTATGTTGGTGGAATAGTTTCGGTATATATTTCCCTTTACTTTTCCACCAAAATCGAAACTAAAATCGGATTTTAAAAACAATTTCGTCGAGTTTTATTTTTCTAGATATCTTTTGGTGGAATAATTTTGTTATTTTTCGAGTAATTTTTTACTAAAACAAAATTGAAACCGAAAATCTAAAAAATTTGTTTCTTAATTTTAATTTTGCATCGTCGTATGTTGGTGGAATAGTTTCGGTATATATTTCCCTTTACTTTTCCACCAAAATCGAAACTAAAATCGGATTTTAAAAACAATTTCGTCGAGTTTTATTTTTCTAGATATCTTTTGGTGGAATAATTTTGTTATTTTTCGAGTAATTTTTTACTAAAACAAAATTGAAACCGAAAATCTAAAAAATTTGTTTCTTAATTTTAATTTTGCATCGTCGTATGTTGGTGGAATAGTTTCGGTATATATTTCCCTTTACTTTTCCACCAAAATCGAAACTAAAATCGGATTTTAAAAACAATTTCGTCGAGTTTTATTTTTCTAGATATCTTTTGGTGGAATAATTTTGTTATTTTTCGAATAATTTTTTACTAAAATCAAAATTGAAACCGAAAATCTAAAAAATTTGTTTCTCAATTTTAATTTTGCATCGTCGTATGTTGGTGGAATAGTTTCGGTATATATTTCCCTTTACTTTTCCACCAAAATCGAAACTAAAATCGGATTTTAAAAACAATTTCGTCGAGTTTTATTTTTCTAGATATCTTTTGGTGGAATAATTTTGTTATTTTTCGAGTAATTTTTTACTAAAACAAAATTGAAACCGAAAATCTAAAAAATTTGTTTCTTAATTTTAATTTTGCATCGTCGTATGTTGGTGGAATAGTTTCGGTATATATTTCCCTTTACTTTTCCACCAAAATCGAAACTAAAATCGGATTTTAAAAACAATTTCGTCGAGTTTTATTTTTCTAGATATCTTTTGGTGGAATAATTTTGTTATTTTTCGAGTAATTTTTTACTAAAACAAAATTGAAACCGAAAATCTAAAAAATTTGTTTCTTAATTTTAATTTTGCATCGTCGTATGTTGGTGGAATAGTTTCGGTATATATTTCCCTTTACTTTTCCACCAAAATCGAAACTAAAATCGGATTTTAAAAACAATTTCGTCGAGTTTTATTTTTCTAGATATCTTTTGGTGGAATAATTTTGTTATTTTTCGAGTAATTTTTTACTAAAATCAAAATTGAAACCGAAAATCTAAAAAATTTGTTTCTCAATTTTAATTTTGCATCGTCGTATGTTGGTGGAATAGTTTCGGTATATATTTCCCTTTACTTTTCCACCAAAATCGAAACTAAAATCGGATTTTAAAAACAATTTCGTCGAGTTTTATTTTTCTAGATATCTTTTGGTGGAATAATTTTGTTATTTTTCGAGTAATTTTTTACTAAAACAAAATTGAAACCGAAAATCTAAAAAATTTGTTTCTTAATTTTAATTTTGCATCGTCGTATGTTGGTGGAATAGTTTCGGTATATATTTCCCTTTACTTTTCCACCAAAATCGAAACTAAAATCGGATTTTAAAAACAATTTCGTCGAGTTTTATTTTTCTAGATATCTTTTGGTGGAATAATTTTGTTATTTTTCGAATAATTTTTTACTAAAATCAAAATTGAAACCGAAAATCTAAAAAATTTGTTTCTCAATTTTAATTTTGCATCGTCGTATGTTGGTGGAATAGTTTTAGTATACAGGGTGTGTCCCACGACGAGTTAAAACTATCTGTATATATAGCAAAATACTTAAAGTAGAATCATGAAAATTTCTATAATTAGGTTTTCGGATACGATCTTTTTAACTAAAATATTTTCAAAAATGGCGGACTTCCGGTATAACCGGAAGTCGACTGTAACTTTGTTATTTTAAATGGAACACCCTGTATATTAATACATTTTTCAAATCTGCGTTAAATTTTAGTAAACTTTTGCCTAAAAACTTTTTTCGAAAAACGCACAATTTTTGAGTTATTAATGTTTTTGTAAAAAATTTTACCGTTGCAGACCCTTATAAATTATTTTTTTACGAGAACACCCTTAAAGATATCAAAATGGTTTCTATCCGGTTGTTTTTAGCAAGGTCACACGTATTAGTATCTATGTTGGAAATTCCTCATTTTATACAGGGTGTGTATAAAAAGTGTTCAAAATTTAACTCCATAAATATCATTTTTTTTTTATTTTTTTAAATAGAACCATCCGGTATTTTCTATTATTATTGCATATTGTAAAAAGAATTGTCAACAATTCGAATCTATACGGTTCATTTGAAGCAAAAGTTAATCGAAATAAATCAGTTATTGACCTGCATTTGCATCTTTAGAAATTTACAGAAAACATTTAATATCTGGATAACGATAAGATTTAGGTATAGGACAGTATACATGAATTTGTCTTATTTTTAACCTCTGAATGTATTAAAATAGAAAAAACCGGGTGGTTCTATTTAAAAAAATGAAGAAATTTGATATTTATTAAGTTAAACTTTGAACACTTTTTATACACACCCTGTATAAAATTAGAAATTTTTTAATATAGATTCAAATACGTCTGGCCTTTCTTAAAGCAACCGAATAGAAAACATTTTTATATCTTTAAGGGTGTTATCGTAAAAAAATAATTTGTAAGGGTCTGCAACGGTTAAATTTTTTACAAAAAACTCAATAACTCAAAAAGTATGTATTTTTCGAAAAAAGTTTTTAGACGTAAGTATACTAAAATTTTATGTAAAATTCAAAAATGTATTAATATACAGGGTGTTCCATTTAAAATAATAAAGTTACAGTCGACTTCCGGTATAACCGGAAGTCGGCCATCTTTGAAAATATTTTAATTAAAAAGATCGTATCCGGAAACCTAAATATAGAAATTTTCATGATTCTACCATAAGTATTTTCCCACTTATAAAGATAGTTATAACTCGTCGTGGGACACCCCGTACTTTTCCACCAAAAACTAAAACCAGAGTTCAAAGAAAAAGTCGGTTGCCATTAGGTGGAATTTTTGCGCTTTTCTACGCTCTTCACCAAGTCACAGTTTATAAAAAAAAAATAAAAAAAATCGAATATTCGTCTTTTTCTTTAAACACATTTTTGAACTTTGCGACCAGTTCTACGGGCGTTTTTCGAAAATTTTTCGAAAAAATATTCATAAAACAGTACTCGAAAATCGTTTTCTAAATCTAAAATCGCATTTTCAGAATCTAGACAATCTAAACGGGGACTCACAGTCCAATTTCGAAACCACTCACCTAACGAACTCCTCGATATTTTGGTGATTTCCGAACCGCTTCCTAGCGTGGAAAAAGGTTGTCTTATGACGGTTAACGGCTGCCTTCTCAAACAATAATAAGAACAACCCAAACCTAACAGCATCAAAGACAAGAACAGAATCCCGCAGATGATCAACAATATTTGGAATCCCTTCAGCGGCGCCGGCAGGGCGCTGACCGGAGCTTCGGGTCTGAAAAAAATCAACAATAATTCAATCGATTCCTTCAACAGGTAGTAAAAACTTACACGATTTGTGGTAGCGGCGCGGGCACAGGCGTAATCGGCGGAGGATACCTACAAACTATGGTGATGATTTCGTCCCCGTCGATTTCGAAGCCAGGATGGAAGCGAACCACTACATTGTTGGTAAACACCCTTTGGGGACCCTAACCAATCAAAACGTTCGAAAATCTCCCGCTAATAACCCCCAGTATTTCATTTTATTTACCTGTTTGGTGCCGCATCCTTTGAGAGGCAGCTCCAACTTGTAGCTCAAATCGCCTTTGCCGAACACTCTGCACGCCGAATTCCTGTCGAATTGCGCGTAAGCGATCCCATAAAATTTGTCGCCGAATTTCAATTCTATCTGCATGGTTCCGGCGGCGCAATTTAGCGCGGCTTTCGTTCTATTCAGAAATATCACCGGACTCAGATCGTCCAATTTGGTAACTTTACCATCGAGGATGCCTTCTTCGGGGAGGCCTTCTCCTCGGTAGGCGACGTTGTTCGCTTGATCCGCGTAATTCGATTGGCCGGACGCGAATTTCATCAACGATACGATGCAAATCCATCGCAACTGATTGAAATTCATCTGAAACAAATCATCCGATTAATTGTCGTCCGAAAACATCGACGCTGCGCGTTAACCGTTCGTTATGGGACGCACTGTAGATTAAAGGCGCGTTCGGGCTTCAGTTCCGGTCGCGTACGTTCGAAATTTAATGGACGATCGGCCGTCGAAAAGATTTATCCTTGATCCGTACTGTATAACTAAATAATCGTTCGAAACGAGCTCGAATCGATTCGCCGCGAGCCGAATCTAAGCTCGCGCGAATTTTATTGGTTTTTTACGGAAAATTAGAGCGTTAGAGCAACGTGGAACAATGGTACGTCGCTGTTTGTTTATCAAAAGCGTGCGATAACTCAAAAGTCACTTCGAACAAAAACTAGACTCAAACTAATCATTATTATAGTTTAATATCACATAAAGGACTTTATTTAAACATTTAATGGACAAAAAACGCCGAAGAAACAAAATTTACGACGTTCCTGACGATTCTAATATTGTTTATATAGGACAGACATCTCGATATTGGACAAAAAGAATAATGAATCACTAAAATTATAAAAAAACGTTAAATAATATAAAAAATCGTAAAAAATCGTGTAAAAACGTAGAAAATTAACGAAAAACATCATTTTTAAAAAATATAAATATACAGGTAGGTCAAAAAGTTCCGATTTAATTAAAAAATTTATTTTACAAGCAACGCGTTGTATCTTATCGTTTTTACGCCTGGTACTTTGTTCTAATTCGACGGCGGGCATCACCTGTCAAAATATAATCGCGATTTGAGATGTTTGAGCATAGAGCGTAGAGCCATCCGTCACTTTATCTCGTAGTTTCTTTAACGCGGCGCCGATTTATTTGAAATTTTCACAGATGATAGGTGTGTATACAAAAAAACGAGATCTACACGGTGCCGAAGCGTGTAACCCCCTCCGGGGGGGGATGCCACCCCTTTTCGGGGGTGGAAAATTTTTTACCAAAAATAACCCCGGAAATCGAAATATTAGTGTATTTAAAGTAAAAAATGTTGTATGAAATTTTTTTGTCGGATTAATAGTTTTTGAGTTATTCGCAATTGAAAAGTTTCGTTGAAAAAACTGATTTTTTTAATAGTTTTTTACGTATAACTTTGTAATGGTGCGTTTTATCGAAAAAATTGTTATGAACAAAAATGAAGCTTATAAAAAAACGAAGAAATTAAACTATATTTTGAATATTTAATGTTTTACCTAAAGCGAGTTATAGATATTTTAATAAATTTTGTTTTACGTAATTGAGTATTTAACCTCAAATAACTGGAAAAGGGTGCATTTTTCGAAAAAAAGTTATTAAACACTTTTTGAAGAGCTTAAAAAGACCTTTCGAATGACTAATGATAAAAGTCGTTTCGACTAAAATTTTAACGAGATATGATGTAAAATAGTTAAAGTTAAAAAAAAATTGTATTAAAACTAATGCCATTTCATTGAAAATCAAAAATAAATTTTTTCCTTGTACCAAATACTTTATTTGGATGTTATTCACGACATCTGAAAATTTGGCTGATTACAAACGCATAATTTTGAAAAAAATCAGCTTTAAATAATATTTTTTATAAATTTTTCCAAAAATTTTTTTTCTCCCCATTTTTTCTCTATAACTATAAAAGATACAAAAATAAATAACCAGTCAAATTAAAGCATTTTTTATGTAGATTATTTTTCTTTTTTTATTTTTTTTTTAGCACAAAAATTGACGGAGTTATAACCAAATTAATTTATCAATATAGTGCTAAAATTGCTGATCCACAACCCTTTGACCCTTTATTAATAAAATGCGGAAAGTCTCAAGCCCTTCTAACATACATAGACTTGTAGCCCTGAAAATTACCTTTAAAATGGTTTTTTGTAGGATGTGATATCTTCAAAATTAATGGAGTTACATAAAAAATAAAAATTTGAAGTTTTTTTTGTGAATTATAAAATACGAAAAACTTTCAAATTTTAGCGCGCGGATTTTTTGTTGACTCTAAGTTGCCTTTAAGTACAATTGAGAATACCAAGAGTTGATTTACTTATAATATTGATAAAAGGGTGGTTTTTAAGGGTTGATAGGATATAGAAAATTAAAAATTACTTCAAATAGAAAGAAAAAACTTTAATATCAAAAAAAAACGCGCAAAATCTAAAAGTTGGCAGTCGTTAGATTTATTTTTATTTCATTCTCTACAAAGGGGTAGTTTTTCAAGGGTTGAATAATAAAAATTTATTAAAATATGAATTTGTCGCAGTAAAAACGAAATTTCAAAGTTTTAAATCGTTAAAAAACTTTTCTTTTATTATAGGGTAGTTTTTGATGATTTTTAAGGGTTGAAACATCGAAATATATAAATTTTCTATTATACAATATGTGATTTTCATCCCTTAAACGCAATTTGCACCCCTAGCGATCGTATAGATCTTGATGAACTCAATTTTAAATTTTCGTTTTTAAATCCGAGAATCCGGGAGGTTCGACACCATTTTGAGCTCAAATGCCTGCACTAATAACAAAATGTCGACACGTAACACGTTAATTAAAACCGGTTGTCATATATAAGAGAAGGTAACTAAGAAAATACTTAACAGTTAAGCAGTTATCCTTGGAAAAAGTATGTTTCGTATTTTAAAACGTGGGCGACTTCAATTCCATAGTTAAAATCGTAATAAACTCCAAAATTGAGTCAAAAAGTAAATAAAATCTCGATAGACGTGCATTTTTCGACAACAGCAAACGTTGTAGACGAGACGGCGACCCGCGCGGCAATTGTTTGTACTGAATATGAAACTCGAAAGTTTTTACAACAAACAGTCGACGATTTTCTTAAAATATCATATATTTTGATTAAAGAAGCCTTTTTACTGGAAAATCTGTTACGGAAATTTAATAAATTTGAGGTTATGTCGAAAATGAAGTCTACGCGGACAAACAAGGCGATATTCGATGCACAGAATCGAATTACATCGTAATTCTATTAGAAAGAAACAATTTATATGAAAAATGAATTAAAACGGGATGATTATATTAAATTTTTATTAATTAATAGCTTATTAGTACGCCACTGATTATTATATCGACGTAGTAGAAGAGAAAGTAATCGGAATTCATCGCTAAAAATGAGGTCGATGGTTCGTTTATATTCGCCATAACTAACTTTCATTTTTTTTTCAATAATATATTATGCAATGCATATTATCCAATAAATAATATATTTGTACATACGATCGAATAAATCGATAGATAATTAACTAGTTTCGAGTAATTTAATCGATAAAATGTCGTGCTTCGATTGAGAATGTTCGATATAATTTGACAGCTGTCAGATATATCGATTATGACATTACATATTGAAAATTAAGTTCCGAGTATGGAAAATCGAAAAGGAAATTGTCCAAATATCGAATAAATAATAAATTTGTACATACGATCGAATAAATCGATAGATAATTAACTAGTTTCGAGTAATTTAATCGATAAAATGTCGTGCTTTGATTGAGAATGTTCGATATAATTTGACAGCTGTCAGATATATCGATTATGACATTACATATTGAAAATTAAGTTCCGAGTATGAAAATCGAAAAGAAAATTGTCCAAATATCGAATAAATAATAAATTTGTACATACGATTGAATAAATCGATAGATAATTAACTAGTTTCGAGTAATTTAATCGATGAAATGTCGTGCTTCGATTGAGAATGTTCGATATAATTTGACAGCTGTCAGATATATCGATTATGACATTACATATTGAAAATTAAGTTCCGAGTATGAAAATCGAAAAGAAAATTGTCCAAATATCGAATAAATAATAAATTTGTACATACGATCGAATAAATCGATAGATAATTAACTAGTTTCGAGTAATTTAATCGATGAAATGTCGTGCCTCGACCGAGAATGTTCGATATAATTTGACAGCTGTCAGATATATCGATTATGACATTACATATTGAAAATTAAGTTCCGAGTATGGAAAATCGAAAAGAAAATTGTCCAAATATCGAATAAATAATAAATTTGTACATACGATTGAATAAATCGATAGATAATTAACTAGTTTCGAGTAATTTAATCGATAAAATGTCATGCTTCGATTGAGAATGTTCGATATAATTTGACAGCTGTCAGATATATCGATTATGACATTACATATTGAAAATTAAGTTCCGAGTATGGAAAATCGAAAAGAAAATTGTCCAAATATCGAATAAATAATAAATTTGTACATACGATTGAATAAATCGATAGATAATTAACTAGTTTCGAGTAATTTAATCGATGAAATGTCGTGCCTCGACCGAGAATGTTCGATATAATTTGACAGCTGTCAGATATATCGATTATGACATTACATATTGAAAATTAAGTTCCGAATATGGAAAATCGAAAAGAAAATTGTCCAAATATCCAATAAATAATAAATTTGTACATACGATTGAATAAATCGATAGATAAAAAACTAGTTTCGAGTAATTTAATCGATGAAATGTAGTGTCTCGACCGAGAATGTTCGATATAATTTGACAGCTGTCAGATATATCGATTATGACATTACATATTGAAAATTAAGTTCCGAGTATGGAAAATCGAAAAGAAAATTGTCCAAATATCCAATAAATAATAAATTTGTACATACGATTGAATAAATCGATAGATAAAAAACTAGTTTCGAGTAATTTAATCGATAAAATGTCGTGCTTTGATTGAGAATGTTCGATATAATTTGACAGCTGTCAGATATATCGATTATGACATTACATATTGAAAATTAAGTTCCGAGTATGGAAAATCGAAAAGAAAATTGTCCAAATATCGAATAAATAATAAATTTGTACATACGATCGAATAAATCGATAGATAAAAAACTAGTTTCGAGTAATTTAATCGATAAAATGTCGTGCCTCGACCGAGAATGTTCGATATAATTTGACAGCTGTCAGATATATCGATTATGACATTACATATTGAAAATTAAGTTCCGAATATGGAAAATCGAAAAGAAAATTGTCCAAATATCCAATAAATAATAAATTTGTACATACGATTGAATAAATCGATAGATAAAAAACTAGTTTCGAGTAATTTAATCGATGAAATGTAGTGTCTCGACCGAGAATGTTCGATATAATTTGACAGCTGTCAGATATATCGATTATGACATTACATATTGAAAATTAAGTTCCGAGTATGGAAAATCGAAAAGAAAATTGTCCAAATATCCAATAAATAATAAATTTGTACATACGATTGAATAAATCGATAGATAAAAAACTAGTTTCGAGTAATTTAATCGATAAAATGTCGTGCTTTGATTGAGAATGTTCGATATAATTTGACAGCTGTCAGATATATCGATTATGACATTACATATTGAAAATTAAGTTCCGAGTATGAAAATCGAAAAGAAAATTGTCCAAATATCGAATAAATAATAAATTTGTACATACGATCGAATAAATCGATAGATAATTAACTAGTTTCGAGTAATTTAATCGATGAAATGTCGTGCCTCGACCGAGAATGTTCGATATAATTTGACAGCTGTCAGATATATCGATTATGACATTACATATTGAAAATTAAGTTCCGAGTATGGAAAATCGAAAAGAAAATTGTCCAAATATCGAATAAATAATAAATTTGTACATACGATTCAATAAATCGATAGATAATTAACTAGTTTCGAGTAATTTAATCGATAAAATGTCATGCTTCGATTGAGAATGTTCGATATAATTTGACAGCTGTCAGATATATCGATTATGACATTACATATTGAAAATTAAGTTCCGAGTATGGAAAATCGAAAAGAAAATTGTCCAAATATCGAATAAATAATAAATTTGTACATACGATTGAATAAATCGATAGATAATTAACTAGTTTCGAGTAATTTAATCGATAAAATGTCGTGCCTCGACCGAGAATGTTCGATATAATTTGACAGCTGTCAGATATATCGATTATGACATTACATATTGAAAATTAAGTTCCGAGTATGGAAAATCGAAAAGAAAATTGTCCAAATATCGAATAAATAATAAATTTGTACATACAATTGAATAAATCGATAGATAATTAACTAGTTTCGAGTAATTTAATCGATAAAATGTCATGCTTCGATTGAGAATGTTCGATATAATTTGACAGCTGTCAGATATATCGATTATGACATTACATATTGAAAATTAAGTTCCGAGTATGGAAAATCGAAAAGAAAATTGTCCAAATATCGAATAAATAATAAATTTGTACATACGATTGAATAAATCGATAGATAAAAAACTAGTTTCGGGTAATTTAATCGATAAAATGTCGTGCTTTGATTGAGAATGTTCGATATAATTTGACAGCTGTCAGATATATCGATTATGACATTACATATTGAAAATTAAGTTCCGAATATGGAAAATCGAAAAGAAAATTGTCCAAATATCGAATAAATAATAAATTTGTACATACGATTGAATAAATCGATAGATAATTAACTAGTTTCGAGTAATTTAATCGATAAAATGTCGTGCTTCGATTGAGAATGTTCGATATAATTTGACAGCTGTCAGATATATCGATTATGACATTACATATTGAAAATTAAGTTCCGAATATGGAAAATCGAAAAGAAAATTGTCAAGACGTCGTCGACGTATCGATTTATTTCGATTTTGACGTTTCGAATATTTAATATTCCAAAATGTCGCGATTTGGTGGTAATTATGGAATGAATCGAACGTACCCCCTATAAAAAAGCGTTTTAAAGAATTCAAAAAGCTCGAGCAGGAAAACTGGGAATCCGTTTTGCGAAAATTTGGCAAAAAAATACAAAATATGTAAACAACATTCTAAAAGAACAAAATTTGGTTAAAAATTCGAGAAAATCTGCTCGAAAATATCGATAAAAAGATTTTTTTTCTGATTATTAGTTTCGTCGAGACTATCAGTATATAATAACTCAAAATTCATTTTGTTTTCGATAATAAACTTGCATATCGACGACCTTACGTGATTAAACGTCTCCGTATTTTTCATTTCGAACAGGTATTAATGTACCTGTTAACCATGAGACATAAAAAACGTCGAATAGTCCGTGAAATAAACTAAAACATTTTTATCTTATTAAATCCTTATTGTTTTGAGTTTCCTCGCGTATGATCCCAGTTAATCCCGATAATTCCCGGATATAAAACAAACATCGAACCATTTTTTCACAAATCAACTGATATAAACTTGATTTTACGCACACTCTGTATACATACTTCATAACTAGAATCCCACACACATATCCGACCATATGTTGTTGCTTTTTTCAATTATTTACGAAACAACTTCTTGCAAAACTAGTTTTAAATAAAGCAAAAGATATTACGCAAGAAATACCCGGACCAAATTATCACGGAAAAAACGTTTTTTGGATTTATTTTTGATTTTATAGACTTTTTAAATGTTTTTCGTGAAATATTTACTTGATTTTAGTTGTATTTTGATAGAAATATCGATTTAATTTTACTTAAATCGATTTTTTTATCGAAAGAAATCAGAAATTTTGGAAATTCATTTTGAAAAATATATAAAAATGCTTAAAAAATCGAAAAAAAACAGTTTTTTGGTTTTAAATTGTCTAAATTGGAAGATTTTTTCGATAAAAAATGAATTTAGACAAAATTAATTTCATTATATCAAAAAAAACCAAATTATCACGGAAAAAACCGTTTTTTTTAATTTATTTTTGATTTTATAGACTTTTTAAATGTATTTCGTGAAATATTTTTTTGATTTTAGATATATTTTAATAAAAATATCGATTTAATTTTACTTAAATCGATTTTTTTATCAAAAGAAATCAGAAATTTTGGAAATTAATTTCGAAAAATATATAAAAATGCTTAAAAAATCGAAAAAATGGTTTTTTTTGGTTGTAAATTGTCTTAATTGGGAGTTTTTTTCGATAAAAAATGAATTTAGACAAAATTAATCTTATTTTTATCAAGAAAACCAAATTATCACGGAAAAAAACGTTTTTTTGGATTTATTTTTGATTTTATAAACTTTTTAAATGTTTTTCGTAATGTATTTTCTTGATTTTAGGTGTATTTTAATGAAAACATCGATTTAATTTTACTTAAATCGATTTTTTTATCAAAAGAAATCAGAAATTTTGGAAATTAATTTCGAAAAATATATAAAAATGCTTAAAAAATCGAAAAAATAGTTTTTTTGATTGTAAATTGTCTAAATTGCGAGTTTTTTTCGATAAAAAATGAATTTAGACAAAATTAATCTTATTTTTATCAAGAAAACCAAATTATCACGGAAAAAAACGTTTTTTTGGATTTATTTTTGATTTTATAAACTTTTTAAATGTTTTTCGTAATGTATTTTCTTGATTTTAGGTGTATTTTAATGAAAACATCGATTTAATTTTACTTAAATCGATTTTTTTATCAAAAGAAATCAGAAATTTTGGAAATTAATTTCGAAAAATATATAAAAATGCTTAAAAAATCGAAAAAAATAGTTTTTTTGATTGTAAATTGTCTAAATTGCGAGTTTTTTTCGATAAAAAATGAATTTAGACAAAATTAATCTTATTTTTATCAAAAAAACCAAATTATCACGGAAAAACCGTTTTTTTGGATTTATTTTTGATTTTATAAACTTTTTAAATGTTTTTCGTAATGTATTTTCTTGATTTTAGGTGTATTTTAATGAAAACATCGATTTAATTTTACTTAAATCGATTTTTTTATCAAAAGAAATCAGAAATTTTGGAAATTAATTTCGAAAAATATATAAAAATGCTTAAAAAATCGAAAAAATAGTTTTTTTGATTGTAAATTGTCTAAATTGCGAGTTTTTTTCGATAAAAAATGAATTTAGACAAAATTAATCTTATTTTTAATCAAAAAAAAACAAATTATCACGAAAAAAAACGTTTTTTTTGGATTTATTTTTGATTTTATAGACTTTTTAAATGTTTTTCGTAATGTATTTTCTTGATTTTAGGTGTATTTTAATGAAAACATCGATTTAATTTTACTTAAATCGATTTTTTTATCAAAAGAAATCAGAAATTTTGGAAATTAATTTCGAAAAATATATAAAAATGCTTAAAAAATCGAAAAAATAGTTTTTTTGATTGTAAATTGTCTAAATTGCGAGTTTTTTTCGATAAAAAATGAATTTAGACAAAATTAATCTTATTTTTAATCAAAAAAAAAAACAAATTATCACGAAAAAAACGTTTTTTTGGATTTATTTTTGATTTTATAGACTTTTTAAATGTTTTTCGTAATGTATTTTCTTGATTTTAGGTGTATTTTAATGAAAACATCGATTTAATTTTACTTAAATCGATTTTTTTATCAAAAGAAATCAGAAATTTTGGAAATTAATTTCGAAAAATATATAAAAATGCTTAAAAAATCGAAAAAATAGTTTTTTTGATTGTAAATTGTCTAAATTGCGAGTTTTTTTCGATAAAAAATGAATTTAGACAAAATTAATCTTATTTTTAATCAAAAAAAAACAAATTATCACGAAAAAAAACGTTTTTTTTGGATTTATTTTTGATTTTATAGACTTTTTAAATGTTTTTCGTGATGTTTTTTCTTGATTTTAGTTGTATTTTAATAAAAATATCCCACACACATATCCGACCATATGTTGTTGCTTTTTTCAATTATTAACGAAACAACTTCTTGCAAAACTAGTTTTATATAAAGCAAAAGTTATTACGAAAGAAATACCCGGACCAGTCGTTTCGATACGACATTTTTGTACACAAATTTTTGAAATCCCCCCAAAAATCGTTCAGCAACACGATCTACATCAAATAATTGTCCTATCCCGCTAAAAAGGACTTCGAACACAACAGTCCTGTCGATCTAAATGCGTGGTTAATAGTTTAAATCCCCCACAAACCATTTTTTTTTATTTGGGCCTTTGAATACCATTCCAAATCACCAATTTCTTGTCTATACGACGAAAATTAACCTCAAAATTGAGTAATAACATGACATAACCTCAATTGTACTAGTTTTATCTATTTGAGGTTATGTATCAACGTACAATAACGCTATTTTGTTATAAAAACGAAGATTCAAACGTCTAATCATCAATTGGATTAATCATTAAGTACATCGATGTATTACGAATGTTTCCTGGTATATTTTGATTTCAGTATGACATTCCGTTTATTTTTAGGTGTGTTCAGTTCCAAAGAACCGAGCGCGTTAGTCACCACATTCGTTCACCTTGAATTTTATTTAACACATTGTACAAATCAGTCGTTAATAATTTGTGTAATTAGTTGCAGGCTTTGTTACCCACAGTACTACCGTCAATTTGTTTAAATAAAAAAATCTCGAAGTTTCTAACCCAACTTATGTTTCCAATATGTCGATAAGTCGCTTCCGAATGTTGGAAGACTTTTTCTGCTACCCTGTACGCCGTATGAAATCACGGGAAAACATAAAACATTCTGTTCGTTGTTTCAACTAATCGCCCGTACTAATATTCGACATTCCGTTGTTCGTATCGTGCGCTGTTGCCTAGTTTGGCGTTTGTGTTTAATGAGCTATCAAGTTGGCCGAGAAACGCGAAGGTTACCTTTCGTATCGACTGTTAAAATCTTTTGAGATTGAAAAAGGATAATGGACGACGTATTGCTGTGATTCAAACGATTCGATTTAACCATTGTTTTCGTTTAGTAACTAAAAAGTTTTGGTATTAGTTTGTATTGGATTCGCGAATTTCACTGCGTGTTTTTTCGTTTTTTTTTTGCTTATTTATATATTGTTGATAATAAACTTGATGTTGTTTGAAAGATTTTTCGTCTAGCGACACAAAATATATTGAATTGTAATAAGTTTAATAAGTGAGGTTAATACTAGAGGGCGTTGTATATAAAGTTCCTTTTCGTGATGTATTTTCTTGATTTTAGTTGTATTTTGATAAAAATGTCGATTTAATTTTACTTAAATCGATTTTTTTATCAAGATAAATTGGAAATTTTGAAAATTCATTTCGAAAAATATATGAAAAGGCTTAAAAAATTGAAAAAAATAGTTTTTTTGGTCGTAAATTGTCTAAATTGGTAGTTTTTTTTTCGATAAAAAATGAATTTAGACAAAATTAATTTTATTTTTATAAAAAAAAATCAAATTATCACGGAAAAAAACGTTTTTTTTGGATTTATTTTTGATTTTATAGAATTTTTAAATGTTTTTCGTGATGTATTTTCCTGATTTTAGTTGTATTTTGATAGAAATATCGATTTAATTTTACCTAAATCGATTTTTTTATCAAAAGAAATCAGAAATTTTGGAAATTAATTTCGAAAAATATATAAAAATGCTTAAAAAATCGAAAAAATAGTTTTTTTGGTTGTAAATTGTCTTAATTGGGAGTTTTTTTCGATAAAAAATGAATTTAGACAAAATTAATCTTATTTTTATAAAAAAAAAACAAATTATCACGGAAAAACCGTTTTTTTTGGATTTATTTTTGATTTTATAGACTTTTTAAATGTTTTTCGTGAAGTATTTTTTTGATTTTAGTTGACTGTTAATAAAAACATCGATTTAATTTTACCTAAATCGATTTTTTTATCAAAAGAAATCAGAAATTTTGGAAATTAATTTCGAAAAATATATAAAAATGCTTAATAAATCGAAAAAAAATAGTTTTTTTTGGTTGTAAATTATTTAAATTGGGAGTTTTTTTCGATAAAAAATGAATTTAGACAAAATTAATCTTATTTTTATCAAAAAAAAACAAATTATCACGGAAAAAACCGTTTTTTTGGATTTATTTTTGATTTTATAGACTTTTTAAATGTTTTTCGTGAAGTATTTTTTTGATTTTAGTTGACTGTTAATAAAAACATCGATTTTATTTTATCTAAATCGATTTTTTTATCAAAAGAAATCAGAAATTTTGGAAATTAATTTCGAAAAATATATAAAAATGCTTAATAAATCGAAAAAAATAGTTTTTTTGGTTGTAAATTATTTAAATTGGGAGTTTTTTTCGATAAAAAATGAATTTAGACAAAATTAATCTTATTTTTATCAAAAAAAACAAATTATCACGGAAAAAACCGTTTTTTTGGATTTATTTTTGATTTTATAGACTTTTTAAATGTTTTTCGTGAAGTATTTTTTTGATTTTAGTTGACTGTTAATAAAAACATCGATTTTATTTTACCTAAATCAATTTTTTTATCAAAATAAATCAGAAATTTTGGAAATTAATCTCGAAAAATATATAAAATGCTTAAAAAATCGAAAAAAATAGTTTTTTTGGTTGTAAATTATTTAAATTGGGAGTTTTTTTCGATAAAAAATGAATTTAGACAAAATTATTTTATTTTTATCAAAAAAAAAACAAATTATCACGGAAAAACCGTTTTTTTGGATTTATTTTTGATTTTATAGACTTTTTAAATGTTTTTCGTGAAGTATTTTCTTGATTTTAGTTGTCTTTTAATGAAAACATCGATTTAATTTTACCTAAATCGATTTTTTCATCAAAATAAATCAGAAATTTTGAAAATTAATTTCGAAAAATATGCAAAAAGGCCTAAAAAGTCAAAAAAAACAATTTTTTCAGTTGTAAATTCATATGTCAGATGGCAGCCATATGCAAATTCATATAAAGTCCCTGTCAACTGTCAACAGTTTTCTCCTTTGAAAACGATCACGCAAATATCACGTGATTTACATAAAAAGAAAAATTTTGGGTTTCGTTTGCTAAAAATGCTCGTGGAGGATCCGGAGGAATTCTGCGCGGGATAAATTTGGTGTCATTCAATCGGAAAGCGCGTGTTAATTGGTGGAAACGCGTTTTCGTCGATTAAATAACGTTGAGGTGGACCTGGTGCAACTGGAAAGCTCCGTATTTAAAACAAAAATGATTAGCGGAATATTGATCGAGAAAGTTCAAGTTTTGGTAATTGAACAAGAAGATTTCGATACAAACGTCGTTTTTACACAATATTTTAATAAATTGGGGTTTAAAATAACTAAAATTACCGGACTATTACTATATAATCAATTTTACGATATATCTTTTCAATTCGCCCCGTATATGTTGTATTTTAAGTAACGAATCGGGTGTATGGATATAGAGGAATCAAAATGGCGGATTTCTAACTATCAGCATCATTGTTTTATACAAAAATTTCTTAATTAAAGTTTTAAAACCTTAAAAATAAAAAATAATAAAAGTTTGTTTGTTAAAAAATGGTTAGTTTGGTATTTAAATTAGTTTTTCTCACGATTTCTTTTTTGAAACAACGAAATTTCGATTACATTCTAACTAAATTACGATAAAAATCTGTTTGGTACCTACGGTGATGTTTAGATGAAGTAATTTGATTTTTTACCTAATTTCGTTTAGTTGTTATCCGATTTCGGGGGGAAAAGGGGGTTTTTACACTTGAGTAAATCACGCAAACACTAAACCACACTGGACCGGTTCTCGCGCAATTTTCTCTCGCAATAGTTTTGTTTCGTTTCGGCTTCGGATTCCGTGCACCAGGTTAACCTCCGACGGATCATTCTCCGTCGACGATGGCGCTCGATTCAGGTGGGGTCGATTCGTCGTCCGCGGACTATATCATACTAGGAATTCGAGAGAATGTGAATTGATGGAAATTTGAAAAAAAAATCGAATTTTTTATGTTTATTTTTCGAGAAATTATCGAAAAAAATAAATTATTACGGAAAAAACTAATTTTTTCGATTTTATAGATTTTGTTGAATGTTTTTCGTGATGTATTTTCTTGATTTTAGTTGTCTTTTAATAAAAACATCGATTTAATTTTACCTAAATCGATTATTTTATCAAAAGAAATCAGAAATTTTGGAAATTAATTTCGAAAAATATATAAAAATGCTTAAAAAATCGAAAAAAAATTGTTTTTTTGGTTGTAAATTATTTAAATTGGGAGTTTTTTTCGATAAAAAATGAATTTAGACAAAATTAATCTTATTTTTATCAAAAAAAAACAAATTATCACGGAAAAACCGTTTTTTTTCGATTTATTTTTGATTTTATAGACTTTTTAAATGTTTTTCGTGAAGTATTTTTTTGATTTTAGTTGACTGTTAATAAAAACATCGATTTTATTTTATCTAAATCGATTTTTTTATCAAAAGAAATCAGAAATTTTGGAAATTAATCTCGAAAAATATATAAAAATGCTTAAAAAATCGAAAAAAAATTGTTTTTTTGGTTGTAAATTATTTAAATTGGGAGTTTTTTTCGATAAAAAATGAATTTAGACAAAATTAATCTTATTTTTATCAAAAAAAAACAAATTATCACGGAAAAACCGTTTTTTTTGGATTTATTTTTGATTTTATAGACTTTTTAAATGTTTTTCGTGAAGTATTTTTTTGATTTTAGTTGACTGTTAATAAAAACATCGATTTTATTTTATCTAAATCGATTTTTTTATCAAAAGAAATCAGAAATTTTGGAAATTAATCTCGAAAAATATATAAAAATGCTTAAAAAATCGAAAAAAATTGTTTTTTTTGGTTGTAAATTATTTAAATTGGGAGTTTTTTTCGATAAAAAATGAATTTAGACAAAATTAATCTTATTTTTATCAAAAAAAAACAAATTATCACGGAAAAAACCGTTTTTTTGGATTTATTTTTGATTTTATAGACTTTTTAAATGTTTTTCGTGAAACATTTTCTTGATTTTAGTTGTCTTTTAATAAAAACATCGATTTAATTTTACCTAAATCGATTTTTTTATCAAAAGAAATCAGAAATTTTGGAAATTAATTTCGAAAAATATATAAAAATGCTTAAAAAATCGAAAAAAATAGTTTTTTTGGTTGTAAATTATTTAAATTGGGAGTTTTTTTCGATAAAAAATGAATTTAGACAAAATTAATCTTATTTTTATCAAAAAAACAAATTATCACGGAAAAACCGTTTTTTTAATTTATTTTTGATTTTATAGACTTTTTAAATGTTTTTCGTGAAACATTTTCTTGATTTTAGTTGTCTTTTAATAAAAACATCGATTTAATTTTACCTAAATCGATTTTTTTATCAAAAGAAATCAGAAATTTTGGAAATTAATTTCGAAAAATATATAAAAATGATTAAAAAATCGAAAAAATAGTTTTTTTGATTGTAAATTGTCTTAATTGGGAGTTTTTTTCGATAAAAAATGAATTTAGACAAAATTAATCTTATTTTTATCAAAAAAAAACAAATTATCACGGAAAAACCGTTTTTTTGGATTTATTTTTGATTTTATAGACTTTTTAAATGTTTTTCATGAAATATTTTCTTGATTTTAGTTGTCTTTTAATAAAAACATCGATTTAATTTTACCTAAATCGATTTTTTTATCAAAAGAAATCAGAAATTTTGGAAATTAATTTCGAAAAATATATAAAAATGCTTAAAAAATCGAAAAAAATAGTTTTTTTGGTTGTAAATTATTTAAATTGGGAGTTTTTTTCGATAAAAAATGAATTTAGACAAAATTAATCTTATTTTTATCAAAAAAACAAATTATCACGGAAAAACCGTTTTTTTAATTTATTTTTGATTTTATAGACTTTTTAAATGTTTTTCGTGAAACATTTTCTTGATTTTAGTTGTCTTTTAATAAAAACATCGATTTAATTTTACCTAAATCGATTTTTTTATCAAAAGAAATCAGAAATTTTAAAATTAATTTCGAAAAATATATAAAAATGCTTAAAAAATCGAAAAAATAGTTTTTTTGATTGTAAATTGTCTTAATTGGGAGTTTTTTTCGATAAAAAATGAATTTAGACAAAATTAATCTTATTTTTATCAAAAAAAAACAAATTATCACGGAAAAACCGTTTTTTTTGGATTTATTTTTGATTTTATAGACTTTTTAAATGTTTTTCATGAAATATTTTCTTGATTTTAGTTGTCTTTTAATAAAAACATCGATTTAATTTTACCTAAATCGATTTTTTTATCAAAAGAAATCAGAAATTTTGGAAATTAATTTCGAAAAACATAAAAAGACTTAAAAAATCGAAAAAAATAGTTTTTTTGGTTGTAAATTGATTTTTCAACAAAAAAAAATACAATTTGTTTAACTCGATAAAATTCATAGTTTACGAGATAAATAAATTTTTAAATTATTGTACATACCAAAAAAACCATTCGCCACAACGAAACATTCTTAAAAAAATTAATCATAAATTAAAAATACCCACAAAAATATTAAAAAACAATAAAAAACTCCTAATTAAACTGCATGCTGTTGATAAAACATCAAATAAAAACACTACCATCTAAAAATCCTGTAAACTGTAAAATTCAATCTATTTTCCAAAAAAAAAACCACGATAAAGTCCCGACCAAACACCGAGTGATTTTTTTAGCGAATTTGTTTCAAGAACGGCGTTTCCAAATTGACAAATCATCACAATTCATTCCAATCATCGACGTACCCTGTAGTGACCAAGAGATGGCGGTAATTGCTCGAAAAATATACAATATTTGTTGAATTTTTAAATACTCGATAGAAAACTTTTATTCGAAAGACTTTAGTCCGAATAATAGATTCAATTTTGGATGAGATCGATCCTTCGTTCTAAACACTTAAATTTTGAGTAGGATAGTTTCGACGAGACCGTACGATTTGAGGCGTCCAGCAGACTCGAGAAATTCTCGCGCGGTTGGAAATAAAAAACGAACCTCGTATATAAAATACGATTAATCCGTCGTCGACTGGTATAAATAAGTTTTGTTTCATGCCCCGTTGGATGCTGTTAAACGCCAAGTAATCGTCGATTTTCTAAAAACATATTTCTCGTGAATCGTTCGGATTTGATACGGAAAACTTGATGTGGTCGTACATTTGGATCGTCTAGACTCTATAATGTCTTTTCTACTAAAAAGAATGACTTGGTATTCATAATTTTGAGAAATATAATTATTATTTAGTCGTTCTTTGTGAAATTTCGTTAAAAACATCAAGAAATCGTAATATTGTACCATTTACATAAGACAAACGACGCAAAATATGGAAAATAGTCGTAAATACGTTCGGAAAAATATATTTTAAAAAATGTAAATCTTTCGAAACCGTTAAGAAGTTTAGGTAATATTAAAATTCCACCTACAACCGCCCACGATCGAAAACCATTATTGGAATAGCAAATACAGTGTGTGCTAGAATAAACTCGGACTTTTTGTGTATTGTCATCAAATCAAACGGGAAAAACGATTTTTTTGTGTGTGTAACTAACCTTAAATGATATATCTCTGAAATTTTGGTTCGCTATTTCAATTATTTTGGCCTGAGCGATTTTTTGAATAAGCTTTTGTTTTCCGTTAATATTCGACAGAGTTTGAAGCTTCGTATTTCCAATACCTTGACCCCAACCAAAATCTTGATTTTTTTAAAGATACAATCAACCTTCGACAATACTTTTTCAGAATTTCAGCGCAGTATTCGAATTATTTTGGCCTGAGCGATTTTTTGAACAAGCTTATGTTTTTCATTAATGTTCGAACGAGTTTGAAGCCACGTATCTCCAGAACCGTGACCCCAACCAAAATTTTGATTTTTCTCTTTATACAACTAATCTTTATCACTAATTCTCCAAAATGTTAGCGCAGTAATTCAAATATTTTGACCTGAGCGATTTTTCAAACAAACTTCTGTTTTTCATTAATATTCGAACGAGTTTGAAGCCACGTATCTCCAGAACCGTGACCCCAACCAAAATTTTGATTTTTCTCTTTATACAACTAATCTTTATCACTAATTCTCCAAAATGTTAGCGCAGTAATTCAAATATTTTGACCTGAGCGATTTTTCAAACAAACTTCTGTTTTTCATTAATATTCGAACGAGTTTGAAGCCACGTATCTCCAGAACCGTGACCCCAACCAAAATTTTGATTTTTCTCTTTATACAACTAATCTTTATCACTAATTCTCCAAAATGTTAGCGCAGTAATTCAAATATTTTGACCTGAGCGATTTTTCAAACAAACTTCTGTTTTTCATTAATGTTCGAACGAGTTTGAAGCCACGTATCTCCAGAACCGTGACCCCAACCAAAATTTTGATTTTTCTCTTTATACAACTAATCTTTATCACTAATTCTCCAAAATGTTAGCGCAGTAATTCAAATATTTTGACCTGAGCAATTTTTCAAACAAACTTCTGTTTTTCATTAATATTCGAACGAGTTTGAAGCCACGTATCTCCAGAACCGTGACCCCAACCAAAATTTTGATTTTTTTCTTCATAAAACTAATCTTTATCACTAATTCTCCAAAACTTCAGCGCAGTATTCCAAATATTTTGACCTGAGCGATTTTTTGAACAAGCTTTTGTTTCTCATCAATATTCGAACGAGTTTGAGGCTTTGTATCTCCGGAACCATAACCCCAATCACAAGTTTTGATTTTTTTTTAAACATAAAACTGATCTTCTGCATTATTTTTTCAAAATTTCAGCGCAGTAATTCGAATATTTTGCCTTGAGCGATTTTTTGAACAAGCTTTTGTTTCTCATTAATATTCGAACGAGTTTGAAGCTTCATATTTCTGATACCTTGACCCCAACCAAAATTTTGATTTTTTTCTTCATAAAACTAATCTTTATCACTAATTCTCCAAAATTTCAGCGCAGTATTTCAAATGTTTTGACTTGAGCGATTTTTCAAACAAGCTTACGTTTCTCATTAATATTCGAACAAGTTTGAAGCCGCGTATCTCCAAAACCGTGACCCTAACAAACATCCTGATTTTTTTGAAAATACAATCTACCTTCGACAATATCTCTTCAAAATTTCAGCTCAAAATTCCAATTATTTCGACCTGAGCGATTTTTCAAACGACCTTACGTTTCTCATTAATATTCGAACAAGTTTGAAGCCGCGTATCTCCAAAACCGTGACCCCAACAAACATCCTGATTTTTTTGAAGATACAATCAACCTTCGATAATATCTCTTCAAAATTTCAGCTCAAAATTCCAATTATTTCGACCTGAGCGATTTTTCAAACGACCTTACGTTTCTCATTAATATTCGAACAAGTTTGAAGCCGCGTATCTCCAAAACCGTGACCCCAACAAACATCCTGATTTTTTTGAAGATACAATCAACCTTCGACAATATCTCTTCAAAATTTCAGCTCAAAATTCCAATTATTTCGACCTGAGCGATTTTTCAAACGACCTTACGTTTCTCATTAATATTCGAACAAGTTTGAAGCCGCGTATCTCCAAAACCGTGACCCCAACAAACATCCTGATTTTTTTGAAGATACAATCAACCTTCGATAATATCTCTTCAAAATTTCAGCTCAAAATTCCAATTATTTCGACCTGAGCGATTTTTCAAACGACCTTACGTTTCTCATTAATATTCGAACAAGTTTGAAGCCGCGTATCTCCAAAACCGTGACCCCAACAAACATCCTGATTTTTTTGAAGATACAATCAACCTTCGATAATATCTCTTCAAAATTTCAGCTCAAAATTCCAATTATTTCGACCTGAGCGATTTTTCAAACGACCTTACGTTTCTCATTAATATTCGAACAAGTTTGAAGCCGCGTATCTCCAAAACCGTGACCCCAACAAACATCCTGATTTTTTTGAAGATACAATCAACCTTCGACAATATCTCTTCAAAATTTCAGCTCGAAATTCCAATTATTTCGACCTGAGCGATTTTTCAAACGACCTTACGTTTCTCATTAATATTTGAACAAGTTTGAAGCCGCGTATCTCCAAAACCGTGACCCCAACAAACATCCTGATTTTTTTGAAGATACAATCAACCTTCGACAATATCTCTTCAAAATTTCAGCTCAAAATTCCAATTATTTCGACCTGAGCGATTTTTCAAACGACCTTACGTTTCTCATTAATATTCGAACAAGTTTGAAGCCGCGTATCTCCAAAACCGTGACCCCAACAAACATCCTGATTTTTTTGAAGATACAATCAACCTTCGACAATATCTCTTCAAAATTTCAGCTCAAAATTCCAATTATTTCGACCTGAGCGATTTTTCAAACGACCTTACGTTTCTCATTAATATTCGAACAAGTTTGAAGCCGCGTATCTCCAAAACCGTGACCCCAACAAACATCCTGATTTTTTTGAAGATACAATCAACCTTCGACAATATCTCTTCAAAATTTCAGCTCAAAATTCCAATTATTTCGACCTGAGCGATTTTTCAAACGACCTTACGTTTCTCATTAATATTTGAACAAGTTTGAAGCCGCGTATCTCCAAAACCGTGACCCCAACAAACATCCTGATTTTTTTGAAAATACAATCAACCTTCGACAATATCTCTTCAAAATTTCAGCTCAAAATTCCAATTATTTCGACCTGAGCGATTTTTCAAACGACCTTACGTTTCTCATTAATATTCGAACAAGTTTGAAGCCGCGTATCTCCAAAACCGTGACCCCAACAAACATCCTGATTTTTTTGAAGATACAATCAACCTTCGACAATATCTCTTCAAAATTTCAGCTCAAAATTCCAATTATTTCGACCTGAGCGATTTTTCAAACGACCTTACGTTTCTCATTAATATTCGAACAAGTTTGAAGCCGCGTATCTCCAAAACCGTGACCCCAACAAACATCCTGATTTTTTTGAAGATACAATCAACCTTCGACAATATCTCTTCAAAATTTCAGCTCAAAATTCCAATTATTTCGACCTGAGCGATTTTTCAAACGACCTTACGTTTCTCATTAATATTTGAACAAGTTTGAAGCCGCGTATCTCCAAAACCGTGACCCCAACAAACATCCTGATTTTTTTGAAGATACAATCAACCTTCGACAATATCTCTTCAAAATTTCAGCTCAAAATTCCAATTATTTCGACCTGAGCGATTTTTCAAACGACCTTACGTTTCTCATTAATATTCGAACAAGTTTGAAGCCGCGTATCTCCAAAACCGTGACTCCAACAAACATCCTGATTTTTTTGAAGATACAATCAACCTTCGACAATATCTCTTCAAAATTTCAGCTCAAAATTCCAATTATTTCGACCTGAGCGATTTTTCAAACGACCTTACGTTTCTCATTAATATTCGAACAAGTTTGAAGCCGCGTATCTCCAAAACCGTGACCCCAACAAACATCCTGATTTTTTTGAAGATACAATCAACCTTCGACAATATCTCTTCAAAATTTCAGCTCAAAATTCCAATTATTTCGACCTGAGCGATTTTTCAAACAAGCTTACGTTTCTCATTAACATTCAAACGAGTTTAAACCTCTTATTTCCAATACTGCGGCCCCAACCAACGCGTCGTCGTGTGGGTATTTGAATTGATTGTTTCCACACCACGCATGAACCGTATTCGGTATGTCAAAGTCCAATACACTTTTAAGGCTAACAACAAGAAAATAAAAGTCATTCTTTAAAGTATTTACAGTATATTTAAGACAGTTTAAAAATTATCGCTTCTAGGTGGACAATTTTTCATTATTGTTATTTTCTAATTATAATATTTGCTAAAGAATTATAAAAATTTTATTTATCGAACAATATATAATGTACTCAATGATATTCGCAACGTCAATATTAATTATTTGCAAAAAATAACGTAGTTTGTACCTCAAGGACAATCATTAATATTTATTGGACTGGATGCAGTTGGAATACGTAAATATCTACTAGACGTCGATGGATTCGAATAATTCTTCATCGCTGACGTTTTCTTTTTCATCATTATTCATTAATTTAGATAAAACTTCGAATAGAACAAGTAAATTCAGAAAATTAAAAATTAAAGTCAATACAAAATCATCGAAATGACACTGTCAACTGTCAAAATTGAAGTGGTTACTCCAGAGCACCCCGAAAGTGTTTTGCAATACGGAACTGTCACTTTTACTACACGGAACACTCAAAACGCAACTTTCGGTATAGAAATAAATACAGAACGCACAACTTTCAGATGGTATCGTCTAAAAAAGTAATTTCGCAATGAAAATTTTCAATTACTTTGTAAAAAAGTTGTAAATTAATGTCTGTAGATAATTATATATAAACTAGAGTTGTTGAAACTTTATATTTACGAGTCGTAAAATGTCTATTCGAAAAATTAACACGATCGTTGGTTTTTGTTTTATTTTTTATATTCCCGACGTGTCTGGATTCTTTTTATATTCAAGTAGTACAAATTATTCGTAGAATTAGATGGGCGTTTCATCCTTTAATTGTCAACTTCGGGTTTTTTTACGTGATAATATTTTCAAATAACTAAATTGAGTGACCGTCGTGACTCAAATATTGACCAACATTTTTTCTTTTCGATTTTTCTGCCTTCCAACACATCTAATACTTTATTCTGAAACTTTTATTGAAATAACATAAAAAAAAATGATGTTAGTAGTCCAGTCATTTTAGGTTTGATCTTCGGAAAAATTTGAGATTTGATTATGTCAAACTTGACATTGACATAATAAAATTTGACGTTTTCAACGGTGAACTTGTTATACGAGTGCTATTCGAGTCGTTACACGGATCAAAAATAAATTACGAGGTAAACGTTTTTCTACACTTCAAAAAGTACAAATGACGTGTTTTGGAGGTTAGGTTTGGTTCAAAGGAATTCTGGGAACGTTTTTTGTGGTTAATTTCACGATAAACTTGAATTTCGAGCGATAAATCGCGAGATATTCGCGAAAAATAGTCCAGTCATTTTAGGTTTGATCTTCGGAAAAATTTGAGATTTGGTTATGTCAAATCTGACATTGACATACTAAAATTTGACGTTTTTAACAATGAACTTGTCGTTATACGAGGGCTGTTCGAGTTGTTACATGGATCAAAAATAAATTATGAAATAAACGTTTTTCTACACGCTAATAAGTACAAATCGCGTGTTTTGGAGGTTAGGTTTGGTTCAAAGGAATTCTAGGAACGTTTTTTGTGGTTAATTTCACGATAAACTTGAATTTCGAGCGATAAATCGCGAGATATTCGCGAAAAATAGTCCAGTCATTTTAGGTTTGATCTTCGGAAAAATTTGAGATTTGGTTATGTCAAATCTGACATTGACATACTAAAATTTGACGTTTTTAACAATGAACTTGTCGTTATACGAGGGCTGTTCGAGTTGTTACATGGATCAAAAATAAATTATGAAATAAACGTTTTTCTACACGCTAATAAGTACAAATCACGTGTTTTGGAGGTTAGGTTTGGTTGAAAGGAATGTTGGGAACGTTTTTTGTGGATAATTTCACGATAAAATTGAATTTCGAGCGATAAATCGCGAGATATTCGCGAAAAATAGTCCAGTCATTTTAGGTTTGATCTTCGGAAAAATTTGAGATTTGGTTATGTCAAATCTGACATTGACATACTAAAATTTGACGTTTTTAACAATGAACTTGTCGTTATACGAGGGCTGTTCGAGTTGTTACATGGATCAAAAATAAATTATGAAATAAACGTTTTTCTACACGCTAATAAGTACAAATCACGTGTTTTGGAGGTTAGGTTTGGTTGAAAGGAATGTTGGGAACGTTTTTTGTGGATAATTTCACGATAAAATTGAATTTCGAGCGATAAATCGCGAGATATTCGCGAAAAATAGTCCAGTCATTTTAGGTTTGATCTTCGGAAAAATTTGAGATTTGGTTATGTCAAATCTGACATTGACATACTAAAATTTGACGTTTTTAACAATGAACTTGTCGTTATACGAGGGCTGTTCGAGTTGTTACATGGATCAAAAATAAATTATGAAATAAACGTTTTTCTACATGCTAATAAGTACAAATCACGTGTTTTGGAGGTTAGGTTTGGTTGAAAGGAATGTTGGGAACGTTTTTTGTGGATAATTTCACGATAAACTTGAATTTCGAGCGATAAATCGCGAGATATTCGCGAAAAATAGTCCAGTCATTTTAGGTTTGATCTTCGGAAAAATTTGAGATTTGATTATGTCAAATCTGAAGTTGACATAATAAAATTTGACGTTTTTTACAATGAACTTGTCGTTATACGAGGGCTGTTCGAGTTGTTACATGGATCAAAAATAAATTATGAAATAAACGTTTTTCTACACGCTAATAAGTACAAATCACGTGTTTTGGAGGTTAGGTTTGGTTGAAAGGAATGTTGGGAACGTTTTTTGTGGATAATTTCACGATAAACTTGAATTTCGAGCGATAAATCGCGAGATATTCGCGAAAAATAGTCCAGTCATTTTAGGTTTGATCTTCGGAAAAATTTGAGATTTGGTTATGTCAAATCTGACATTGACATACTAAAATTTGACGTTTTTAACAATGAACTTGTCGTTATACGAGGGCTGTTCGAGTTGTTACATGGATCAAAAATAAATTATGAAATAAACGTTTTTCTACACGCTAATAAGTACAAATCACGTGTTTTGGAGGTTAGGTTTGGTTGAAAGGAATGTTGGGAACGTTTTTTGTGGATAATTTCACGATAAAATTGAATTTCGAGCGATAAATCGCGAGATATTCGCGAAAAATAGTCCAGTCATTTTAGGTTTGATCTTCGGAAAAATTTGAGATTTGGTTATGTCAAATCTGACATTGACATACTAAAATTTGACGTTTTTAACAATGAACTTGTCGTTATACGAGGGCTGTTCGAGTTGTTACATGGATCAAAAATAAATTATGAAATAAACGTTTTTCTACACGCTAATAAGTACAAATCGCGTGTTTTGGAGGTTAGGTTTGGTTCAAAGGAATTCTAGGAACGTTTTTTGTGGTTAATTTCACGATAAACTTGAATTTCGAGCGATAAATCGCGATATATACGCGAAAAACTGTTTTTTGTAACATATTTATCAAATTTTGGTGATTTACTCGTTTCCAGGGAGTTAAATCCGGAGAATAACGTGGCTGTGGTAACTTCAAAGTCTTTTTGAGGATGATGGATGATGTTTGATTCAATAAAATACAAATACGTACGATTTTTATTGGAGTTTCAATACAAAAATTAACAAGAATATTCTAATAGTACAGTCACTTTATTGTCGTTTCATAAGACTTTGTTATTTACGCGATATACCTAGGAATGTACATAATTAAAATAAAAATAAATTAATTATTATCATAAATAATAAATTATTGACTAGAAATCTCTTTGAAACGATTGAACAATTATACTAATAACATTGAAACGTATATTTTATAATTCGTTAACCAAATTTCTAAACGGACCGTCGCCGAAAAATATTTGCAATTTACCTGGACTAACGGGAGGGTTTTCATCCACACTCTCGGTACATGATTTGACTCGGCAATATTACGGATTCAAACAAGGGCGGGAAATGTCAAAAAGTTGACATTTTTCCCGCTTAATACAGAGTCGTACTTAGCGGAATTCGATTTACGTAATTTCTATCGTATTAAATCAATTTTTTTTTTCAAATTGTTTATTCGACGGAAAATTTTGAAAAAAAAAGTTTTTGTTAATATATTTGTTTAAAATTTCGTTAAATTTGTCTATTGAACTTTATTTTATCGAGTGCATGTCGATATACAGGGTGTTTGTGAAACAAAATAATAAATTTTGATTTTTTGAATTTAGAAACCACCCTGTATATGATATTACGGCCGCCATTTTGAATTTCCAAACTTTTTTACAAACATTTCGGTTATTTTTAACATATTTGTCGTATAAATTGAAAAAAAATGACTAAAATTCAAAAATATCTCGATTAGGGACGTAATTTCCCTTATAGGGGAAAATTCTTGATGGTTTTCCAAGTTTCCCGTAATATAATTCATAAATCTTTATGTTATTTCAAATTTAATACGTAAAATTACATTTTTAAGGTTAAAAAAAAATAATAATTCCACCACACCTCGTATATATAATTTTCATTGAATAACAGATTTGTTTTTGTGTTTAAAGTTTAAAAATAAAAGTTTGCAACTTAAATCCCCAAAAAGTATACACGTAGAATTGAAATATTTGAAAAAAATTTTTTTAAACAATTATAAAACGCAATTTAAACAAAAAAAAATGTTCCTGCATGTAGAAATCATCAAATTAATTATGTAATTTACGAATAAGTTCGCGAAATTAGTCCTTAAGTCGACCCCGCTTAGTTACAATCGAATTTTAAATTTTGGCGAATGCGCCTATTTTTTTATACATTACGAAATTCGTTTGGTGTTTGTTTTTTATATTAATTTTTATAGCAACGTGTTTCTTTGGAATAATTTCTACGAAGGTCTATTTATTTATTCGTTTTTGTTTCCTAATTATCGAGAAACTTGGAAAATTCTCTTGGGGGATATTCTTTATTTGTTTATAAGGAGTTTTGTAGCACAGTTTATAATAAATAATCGTAATTAACAAAACGAATTAGCAAAAGTAATCGAAATATTTTAGTAAATTAGTTAAGTGATAGTGATAAGTGTTAGTTAAGTGTATAGTATTTAAATAAAATAAAAACGTAAAAAAACGATGTCATCTTGTATATGATAAAAAGTTGTAAAAATACACAAAAACGTAGACGAATTAAGCCCAATCGTTGTCGATATTCAAAAATAAAAAACATTTTTTTTTGACACAGCAAAACGGTCTAAAATATGAGACATTCTTTATAATTGACGTATAGACTACACACTTTACAGTGTGTCCCGATAATTAATTGTTTTTTTACCATATTATATACAGGATGATTCATAAAAGTCGAAAAATCAAAATTATTATTCGGTACTTTTTTCGATCACCCCGGTTAACAAATTATATAAAATATAATAAATTATATTAAATTCGATATATTCCTAACAATTTTTTCATAAATAAAAATCGATATTTACATTTTTTTTATAGTACGTCATCTTTGGCAGTATAAAAAAATTGGTACCCCTAAATTATTCCCCGATACCTAAAAATTAGGGTTGAAAAATAATTAGGAATCACCGTCATAATCGTCAAAATGATTTTCTCGCCGATTAAAATCCAATCGGAATATTTGGCAACATTGTAAACGTGTTATTTAGTTTTGACAGTTGGTAGATTTGACGTATCATGTATCATAACAAATTAACCCGCCAAAAATTATTGTTGAAAGTCCAAATTAACCCACACGAAGTTGACACCGCACTTAGAATGTTGTTCTAATTATTTTTAAGTTGGTACCGCCGTCGTAGAATTGTTCTGTGTTCTACAACTTCGAGACATAACAGTTCCACAAATTGTTTCAAATTTTTCCAAAATATCTCTCGAGAAAATGCGATACCACCTCAAAAAACGATTTTTATTTTATATATTTCGTCTAAAAATTTCATTCTCGGTCTTGTAAGATTCTGGAACAAAGTAGAACAGTCTAGAACAACTTATAATCATCTCTAGAATTTAGGAATCGGTTACGGCAGTTCGGAACACTTCTAAAATGGCAATTTTTCACGATTGAAGTGGTATTGAGATTTGTGGTATCGGAACAAAGTCGAACGAATCTAGAACAACTTAGAAAAGCTTTTGAAATTTATATGGAAAGATAGAACAACTCATAAATGAGCGATTTCTCGAATTTGAGGTGGTAGCAGGATATTATTTGAAGAATTTTTTCAATTTTCGCGAATATAGTGAGTAATTTTTTTTTTTCGATGGCTATATTTTGGAACAACATAGAAAATAGCTAGAACAAACTTTTTAACAAAGATAACTTATAAAAACGGTTCTACAGCACAAAAATAGGATTTGCTTTCGAATTTTCTCTAAAATTTTGATTTCTAGTATTTTGGAATAAAATAGAACAGTCTAGAACAACTTATAATCATCGCTAGAATCTAGGAATCGGCTACAGCAGCTCAGGACACTCTCTAAAATAGCAACTATTCAAAATTGAGGTGGCATCGAGATATGTCGTGTTGGAACAAAGTCGAACAAATCTAGAACAACTTAGAAAAGATTCTGACATGTATATGGAAAGCTAGAACAACTCATAAATTAGCGATTTCTCGAATTTAATCCGGCAGAAGGATATTATTCAATTAGTATCTTATATTTTCGGAAATATAGTGAGAAATATTTTTTTTTCGATCGCTATATTTGGGAACAATATAGAAAAAAACTAGAACAATACAGAACAACCGTAAAAATAGCAATAGTTTGATAATGCAATTCTACAGATCAAAAATCGAATTTTTGTTTTTTCAAACAATTCTCAATTTTGGAACAAAGCAGAACAAACCTGGAACAACTTATAAAAATCGTTAAAGTCTGGAAAATAGCTAGAATAACTCATATAATATCGATTCTTTTACAATCTAGGTGACACTGGGATATTCTGTTTCGGAACAAAGTAGAATAAACCTGGAACAACTTATAAAAATCGTTAAAGTCTGGAAAATAGCTAGAATAACTCATATAATATCGATTCTATTTCGGAATAAAGTAGAATAAACTTGGAACAACTTATAAAAATCGTTAAAGTCTGGAAAATAGCTAGAATAACTCATATAATATCGATTCTATTTCGGAATAAAGTAGAATAAACCTGGAACAACTTGTAAAAATCGTTAAAGTCTGGAAAATAGGTAGAATAACTCATATAATATCGATTCTATTTCGGAATAAAGTAGAATAAACTTGGAACAACTTATAAAAATCGTTAAAGTCTGGAAAATAGCTAGAATAATTCATATAATATCGATTCTATTTCGGAATAAAGTAGAATAAACCTGGAACAACTTGTAAAAATCGTTAAAGTCTGGAAAATAGCTAGAATAACTCATATAATATCGATTCTTTTACAATCTAGATGACATTGGGATATTCTGTTTCGGAACAAAGTAGAACAAACCTGGAACAACTTATAAAAATCGTTAGAGTCTGGAAAATAGCTATAAACACGGGGTGGCATTGGGATTTATTGTTTCGGAACAAAGTAAAACAAACCTGGAACAACTTATAAAAATCGTTAGAGTCTGGAAAATAGTTAGAAACACTCATATAATATCGATTTTTTCACAATCTAGGTCGCATTGGGATATTCCGTTTCGGAACAATGTAGAACAAACCAGGAACAACTTATAAAAATCGTTAATGTCTGGAAAATAGCTAGAAACACGGGGTGGCATTGGGATTTATTGTTTCGGAACAAAGTAGAACAAACCTGGAACAACTTATAAAAATCGTTAGAGTCTGGAAAGTAGCTAGAAACACGGCGGCATTGGGATATTCTGTTTCGGAACAAAGCAGAACAAACCTGGAACAACTTATAAAAATCGTTAGAGTCTGGAAAGTAGCTAGAAACACGGCGGCATTGGGATATTCTGTTTCGGAACAAAGTAGAACAAACCTGGAACAACTTATAAAAATCGTTAGAGTCTGGAAAGTAGCTAGAAACACGGCGGCATTGGGATATTCTGTTTCGGAACAAAGCAGAACAAACCTGGAACAACTTATAAAAATCGTTAAAGACTGGAAAATAGCTAGAAACACGGCGGCATTGGGATATTCTGTTTCGGAACAAAGTAGAACAAACCTGGAACAACTGATAAAAATCGTTAGAGTCTGGAAAGTAGCTAGAAACACGGCGGCATTGGGATATTCTGTTTCGGAACAAAGCAGAACAAACCTGGAACAACTTATAAAAATCGTTAAAGACTGGAAAATAGCTAGAAACACGGCGGCATTGGGATATTCTGTTTCGGAACAAAGCAGAACAAACCTGGAACAACTTATAAAAATCGTTAGAGTCTGGAAAATAGCTAGAAACACGGTGGCATTGGGATATTCTGTTTCGGAACAAAGCAGAACAAACCTGGAACAACTTATAAAAATCGTTAAAGACTGGAAAATAGCTAAAAACACTCATATAATATCGATTTTTTTGCAATCTAGGTAACATTGGGATATTCTGTTTTTGAACAAAGTAGAACAACTTATAACAATTGCCGAAATAGCGATATCTTGAAAATGCGGTGATTTAGCACCAAAGCCTTTTTCTTCTTTCCAAAATTTTTTCTAGATGTTCCATATTTAACCATATGCCGTTTTCGAATGAAGTAGAACAAACCTAGAACGACCTGAAATAATCTTAAAAATGTCCGTAACTTCAAAGTGCGATGTAAAACTTCTTCGACGCGGTTTCAAAAGGAATTTTTTCGTTCGAATTTTACGCTTCTTGGATTTCTCCTTTGAAGCCTGGTCCATGGTGAAAATCGTGCCTATTAAGCTTGTGCGCCAACTCTTGCATAACATCCCGAAAAATTAACGAATCCACGTTCTCCCCCAGCATATAAAATAAAAACCAATCCCCCATTTTACTCCTGCGGACCAAGGTATCGACGACGTCCCTCCTAACCAACCTGTACCTCATCCTCAGAAGGTAAACTCGCATCCGAGGCGAAAAAATTATGATAATTCTATAAACGACAGTGAGAAACGTCAAAATTGTCAAAATAATGAACCAAAACCACAGGAAAACGTAAATTTTCTCGTTGACCACGTTCAAAGGAAGTATACAGAGGGCGTCGTGTTTTTCTTCGTCGCCGGAAACTCCGTATTTCCGGAAAGTGCATTTGGTCATCCTCGGGAATATCTGGATCATCGGATCTATACGATCTTCTTGATCGCTGTTCATGAACGATATCACTTCGAAACCGAACATTATGAAGGCCCCGTCGAAGAATCTGTTCATCAAAAACATCTGACCTGGAAAACGATCAAAAGTTAGGTTAGGTTACAACATTACCGAACGGTCCCGGAGAAAATGTCGAAAAAAAGAAAAAAAAATTCGGACAATCTTTATAATAACAATCGTAAAACTTACCGACGACATTGATCAACGCCAATACTTCGCATAAATAATACTTGTAAGCCCACCAATTGTGGTATCTCAAATTTTCCCATAAATAATCGATCATCAATTTCTTTTTTTGTTTTTTTTCGATTTCCGTGCAAACGGCAACGTCGAGATCCATCATCAGCGCGTGAATTTTGCCACCTTCCCACGATTTCCAGAGCCATCTGGGCGTGTAGAATAGAATTGCCTGAAATGTTGATTTTTTTTAACTGCATTATCGAAATTTCAAATTCATTTTTCAAACAAAATCGAGTTTCCCGCTCTCCCCCATCTCGTATTTCAACAAATAGAATTGACTTCGTAATAATAACGGCGAAATTTTGTACTTTATTTACTGTACTATAATTATTCCTGGACTATTTTTATGTCAAATGTCATAAAAAAGAAGAAGAATCATCGAATTGAAATGAAAGCTGCACGTTGTTTGTTGTATACATTCAAATAAAATAAAAAATTAATATGAAATATTAATAATTGTATAAAAATCTGATTTTTTAAAGAAAAAATCTTGTTTCGGTAGCTCTAATATTGAATATTTTCGAAATAAATGCTTTAATGCTTTTTTTACTATTGAATAATGAATCAGAATTAACATTTCTAATTTCTCAGTATATATAAAAAGGTATTATGAACCTAAAGGTGACAGTTCTATTTTTTCATTCAAACTAACCTCAAATGTCAAACTTTTCGTGTGGAAAACAAATTCCAACACACAATTCGTCTATTATTGATTCTAAACATTGACACACGTCAAAAATGACAGTTTTGTTTTCGAACTAACCTCAAATGTCAAACTTTTCGTATGAAAAACAAATTCCAACACACAATTCGTCTATTGTAGATTCTAAAAATTGACGCATGTCAAAAATGACAGTTTTGTTTTCGAACTAACCTAAAATGTCAAACTTTTCGTATGAAAAACAAATTCCAACACACAATTCGTCTATTGTAGATTCTAAAAATTGACGCATGTCAAAAATGACAGTTTTGTTTTCGAACTAACCTAAAATGTCAAACTTTTCGTATGAAAAACAAATTCCAACACACAATTCGTCTATTGTAGATTCTAAAAATTGACACACGTCAAAAATGACAGTTTTGTTTTCGAACTAACCTAAAATGTCAAACTTTTCGTATGAAAAACAAATTCCAACACACAATTCGTCTATTGTAGATTCTAAAAATTGACACACGTCAAAAATGACAGTTTTGTTTTCGAACTAACCTAAAATGTCAAACTTTTCGTATGAAAAACAAATTCCAACACACAATTCGTCTATTGTAGATTCTAAAAATTGACACACGTCAAAAATGACAGTTTTGTTTTCGAACTAACCTAAAATGTCAAACTTTTCGTATGAAAAACAAATTCCAACACACAATTCGTCTATTGTAGATTCTAAACATTGACACACGTCAAAAATGACAGTTTTGTTTTCGAACTAACCTAAAATGTCAAACTTTTCGTATGAAAAACAAATTCCAACACACAATTCGTCTATTGTAGATTCTAAAAATTGACACACGTCAAAAATGACAGTTTTGTTTTCGAACTAACCTAAAATGTCAAACTTTTCGTATGAAAAACAAATTCCAACACACAATTCGTCTATTGTAGATTCTAAAAATTGACACACGTCAAAAATGACAGTTTTGTTTTCGAACTAACCTAAAATGTCAAACTTTTCGTATGAAAAACAAATTCCAACACACAATTCGTCTATTGTAGATTCTAAAAATTGACACACGTCAAAAATGACAGTTTTGTTTTCGAACTAACCTAAAATGTCAAACTTTTCGTATGAAAAACAAATTCCAACACACAATTCGTCTATTGTAGATTCTAAAAATTGACACACGTCAAAAATGACAGTTTTGTTTTCGAACTAACCTAAAATGTCAAACTTTTCGTATGAAAAACAAATTCCAACACACAATTCGTCTATTATTGATTCTAAAAATTGACACACGTCAAAAATGACAGTTTTGTTTTCGAACTAACCTAAAATGTCAAACTTTTCGTATGAAAAACAAATTCCAACACACAATTCGTCTATTGTAGATTCTAAAAATTGACACACGTCAAAAATGACAGTTTTGTTTTCGAACTAACCTAAAATGTCAAACTTTTCGTATGAAAAACAAATTCCAACACACAATTCGTCTATTATTGATTCTAAAAATTGACACACGTCAAAAATGACAGTTTTGTTTTCGAACTAACCTAAAATGTCAAACTTTTCGTATGAAAAACAAATTCCAACACACAATTCGTCTATTATTGATTCTAAACATTGACACACGTCAAAAATGACAGTTTTGTTTTCGAACTAACCTCAAATGTCAAACTTTTCGTATAAAAAACAAATTCCAACACACAATTCGTCTATTGTAGATTCTAAACATTGACACACGTCAAAAATGACAGTTTTGTTTTCGAACTAACCTAAAATGTCAAACTTTTCGTATGAAAAACAAATTCCAACACACAATTCGTCTATTATTGATTCTAAACATTGACACACGTCAAAAATGACAGTTTTGTTTTCGAACTAACCTCAAATGTCAAACTTTTCGTATAAAAAACAAATTCCAACACACAATTCGTCTATTGTAGATTCTAAAAATTGACACACGTCAAAAATGACAGTTTTGTTTTCGAACTAACCTCAAATGTCAAACTTTTCGTATGAAAAACAAATTCCAACACACAATTCGTCTATTATTGATTCTAAACATTGACACACGTCAAAAATGACAGTTTTGTTTTCGAACTAACCTAAAATGTCAAACTTTTCGTATGAAAAACAAATTCCAACACACAATTCGTTTATTGTAGATTCTAAAAATTGACACACGTCAAAAATGACAGTTTTGTTTTCGAACTAACCTAAAATGTCAAACTTTTCGTATGAAAAACAAATTCCAACACACAATTCGTCTATTGTAGATTCTAAAAATTGACACACGTCAAAAATGACAGTTTTGTTTTCGAACTAACCTAAAATGTCAAACTTTTCGTATGAAAAACAAATTCCAACACACAATTCGTCTATTGTAGATTCTAAAAATTGACGTACGTCAAAAATGACAGTTTTGTTTTCGAACTAACCTAAAATGTCAAACTTTTCGTATGAAAAACAAATTCCAACACACAATTCGTCTATTGTAGATTCTAAACATTGACACACGTCAAAAATGACAGTTTTGTTTTCGAACTAACCTAAAATGTCAAACTTTTCGTATGAAAAACAAATTCCAACACACAATTCGTCTATTGTAGATTCTAAACATTGACACACGTCAAAAATGACAGTTTTGTTTTCAAACTAACCTAAAATGTCAAACTTTTCGTATGAAAACCAAATTCCAACACACAATTCGTCTATTGTAGATTCTAAACATTGACACACGTCAAAAATGACAGTTTTGTTTTCAAACTAACCTAAAATGTCAAACTTTTCGTATGAAAACCAAATTCCAACACACAATTCGTCTATTGTAGATTCTAAACATTGACACACGTCAAAAATGACAGTTTTGTTTTCGAACTAACCTAAAATGTCAAACTTTTCGTATGAAAAACAAATTCCAACACACAATTCGTCTATTGTAGATTCTAAAAATTGACACACGTCAAAAATGACAGTTTTGTTTTCGAACTAACCTAAAATGTCAAACTTTTCGTATGAAAAACAAATTCCAACACACAATTCGTCTATTATTGATTCTAAACATTGACACACGTCAAAAATGACAGTTTTGTTTTCGAACTAACCTCAAATGTCAAACTTTTCGTATAAAAAACAAATTCCAACACACAATTCGTCTATTGTAGATTCTAAAAATTGACACACGTCAAAAATGACAGTTTTGTTTTCGAACTAACCTCAAATGTCAAACTTTTCGTATGAAAAACAAATTCCAACACACAATTCGTCTATTATTGATTCTAAACATTGACACACGTCAAAAATGACAGTTTTGTTTTCGAACTAACCTAAAATGTCAAACTTTTCGTATGAAAAACAAATTCCAACACACAATTCGTTTATTGTAGATTCTAAAAATTGACACACGTCAAAAATGACAGTTTTGTTTTCGAACTAACCTAAAATGTCAAACTTTTCGTATGAAAAACAAATTCCAACACACAATTCGTCTATTGTAGATTCTAAAAATTGACACACGTCAAAAATGACAGTTTTGTTTTCGAACTAACCTAAAATGTCAAACTTTTCGTATGAAAAACAAATTCCAACACACAATTCGTCTATTGTAGATTCTAAAAATTGACGTACGTCAAAAATGACAGTTTTGTTTTCGAACTAACCTAAAATGTCAAACTTTTCGTATGAAAAACAAATTCCAACACACAATTCGTCTATTGTAGATTCTAAAAATTGACGTACGTCAAAAATGACAGTTTTGTTTTCGAACTAACCTAAAATGTCAAACTTTTCGTATGAAAAACAAATTCCAACACACAATTCGTCTATTGTAGATTCTAAAAATTGACACACGTCAAAAATGACAGTTTTGTTTTCGAACTAACCTAAAATGTCAAACTTTTCGTATGAAAAACAAATTCCAACACACAATTCGTCTATTGTAGATTCTAAAAATTGACGTACGTCAAAAATGACAGTTTTGTTTTCGAACTAACCTAAAATGTCAAACTTTTCGTATGAAAAACAAATTCCAACACACAATTCGTCTATTGTAGATTCTAAACATTGACACACGTCAAAAATGACAGTTTTGTTTTCGAACTAACCTAAAATGTCAAACTTTTCGTATGAAAAACAAATTCCAACACACAATTCGTCTATTGTAGATTCTAAACATTGACACACGTCAAAAATGACAGTTTTGTTTTCGAACTAACCTCAAATGTCAAACTTTTCGTATGAAAAACAAATTCCAACACACAATTCGTCTATTATTGATTCTAAACATTGACACACGTCAAAAATGACAGTTTTGTTTTCGAACTAACCTAAAATGTCAAACTTTTCGTATGAAAAACAAATTCCAACACACAATTCGTTTATTGTAGATTCTAAAAATTGACACACGTCAAAAATGACAGTTTTGTTTTCGAACTAACCTAAAATGTCAAACTTTTCGTATGAAAAACAAATTCCAACACACAATTCGTCTATTGTAGATTCTAAAAATTGACGTACGTCAAAAATGACAGTTTTGTTTTCGAACTAACCTAAAATGTCAAACTTTTCGTATGAAAAACAAATTCCAACACACAATTCGTCTATTGTAGATTCTAAACATTGACACACGTCAAAAATGACAGTTTTGTTTTCGAACTAACCTAAAATGTCAAACTTTTCGTATGAAAAACAAATTCCAACACACAATTCGTCTATTGTAGATTCTAAACATTGACACACGTCAAAAATGACAGTTTTGTTTTCGAACTAACCTCAAATGTCAAACTTTTCGTATGAAAAACAAATTCCAACACACAATTCGTCTATTATTGATTCTAAACATTGACACACGTCAAAAATGACAGTTTTGTTTTCGAACTAACCTAAAATGTCAAACTTTTCGTATGAAAAACAAATTCCAACACACAATTCGTTTATTGTAGATTCTAAAAATTGACACACGTCAAAAATGACAGTTTTGTTTTCGAACTAACCTAAAATGTCAAACTTTTCGTATGAAAAACAAATTCCAACACACAATTCGTCTATTATTGATTCTAAACATTGACACACGTCAAAAATGACAGTTTTGTTTTCGAACTAACCTCAAATGTCAAACTTTTCGTATAAAAAACAAATTCCAACACACAATTCGTCTATTGTAGATTCTAAAAATTGACACACGTCAAAAATGACAGTTTTGTTTTCGAACTAACCTCAAATGTCAAACTTTTCGTATGAAAAACAAATTCCAACACACAATTCGTCTATTATTGATTCTAAACATTGACACACGTCAAAAATGACAGTTTTGTTTTCGAACTAACCTAAAATGTCAAACTTTTCGTATGAAAAACAAATTCCAACACACAATTCGTTTATTGTAGATTCTAAAAATTGACACACGTCAAAAATGACAGTTTTGTTTTCGAACTAACCTAAAATGTCAAACTTTTCGTATGAAAAACAAATTCCAACACACAATTCGTCTATTGTAGATTCTAAAAATTGACACACGTCAAAAATGACAGTTTTGTTTTCGAACTAACCTAAAATGTCAAACTTTTCGTATGAAAAACAAATTCCAACACACAATTCGTCTATTGTAGATTCTAAAAATTGACGTACGTCAAAAATGACAGTTTTGTTTTCGAACTAACCTAAAATGTCAAACTTTTCGTATGAAAAACAAATTCCAACACACAATTCGTCTATTGTAGATTCTAAAAATTGACGTACGTCAAAAATGACAGTTTTGTTTTCGAACTAACCTAAAATGTCAAACTTTTCGTATGAAAAACAAATTCCAACACACAATTCGTCTATTGTAGATTCTAAAAATTGACACACGTCAAAAATGACAGTTTTGTTTTCGAACTAACCTAAAATGTCAAACTTTTCGTATGAAAAACAAATTCCAACACACAATTCGTCTATTGTAGATTCTAAAAATTGACGTACGTCAAAAATGACAGTTTTGTTTTCGAACTAACCTAAAATGTCAAACTTTTCGTATGAAAAACAAATTCCAACACACAATTCGTCTATTGTAGATTCTAAACATTGACACACGTCAAAAATGACAGTTTTGTTTTCGAACTAACCTAAAATGTCAAACTTTTCGTATGAAAAACAAATTCCAACACACAATTCGTCTATTGTAGATTCTAAACATTGACACACGTCAAAAATGACAGTTTTGTTTTCGAACTAACCTCAAATGTCAAACTTTTCGTATGAAAAACAAATTCCAACACACAATTCGTCTATTATTGATTCTAAACATTGACACACGTCAAAAATGACAGTTTTGTTTTCGAACTAACCTAAAATGTCAAACTTTTCGTATGAAAAACAAATTCCAACACACAATTCGTTTATTGTAGATTCTAAAAATTGACACACGTCAAAAATGACAGTTTTGTTTTCGAACTAACCTAAAATGTCAAACTTTTCGTATGAAAAACAAATTCCAACACACAATTCGTCTATTGTAGATTCTAAAAATTGACACACGTCAAAAATGACAGTTTTGTTTTCGAACTAACCTAAAATGTCAAACTTTTCGTATGAAAAACAAATTCCAACACACAATTCGTCTATTGTAGATTCTAAAAATTGACGTACGTCAAAAATGACAGTTTTGTTTTCGAACTAACCTAAAATGTCAAACTTTTCGTATGAAAAACAAATTCCAACACACAATTCGTCTATTGTAGATTCTAAACATTGACACACGTCAAAAATGACAGTTTTGTTTTCGAACTAACCTAAAATGTCAAACTTTTCGTATGAAAAACAAATTCCAACACACAATTCGTCTATTGTAGATTCTAAACATTGACACACGTCAAAAATGACAGTTTTGTTTTCGAACTAACCTAAAATGTCAAACTTTTCGTATGAAAAACAAATTCCAACACACAATTCGTTTATTGTAGATTCTAAAAATTGACACACGTCAAAAATGACAGTTTTGTTTTCGAACTAACCTAAAATGTCAAACTTTTCGTATGAAAAACAAATTCCAACACACAATTCGTCTATTGTAGATTCTAAAAATTGACACACGTCAAAAATGACAGTTTTGTTTTCGAACTAACCTAAAATGTCAAACTTTTCGTATGAAAAACAAATTCCAACACACAATTCGTCTATTGTAGATTCTAAAAATTGACACACGTCAAAAATGACAGTTTTGTTTTCGAACTAACCTAAAATGTCAAACTTTTCGTATGAAAAACAAATTCCAACACACAATTCGTCTATTGTAGATTCTAAACATTGACACACGTCAAAAATGACAGTTTTGTTTTCGAACTAACCTAAAATGTCAAACTTTTCGTATGAAAAACAAATTCCAACACACAATTCGTCTATTGTAGATTCTAAACATTGACACACGTCAAAAATGACAGTTTTGTTTTCAAACTAACCTAAAATGTCAAACTTTTCGTATGAAAACCAAATTCCAACACACAATTCGTCTATTGTAGATTCTAAACATTGACACACGTCAAAAATGACAGTTTTGTTTTCAAACTAACCTAAAATGTCAAACTTTTCGTATGAAAACCAAATTCCAACACACAATTCGTCTATTGTAGATTCTAAACATTGACACACGTCAAAAATGACAGTTTTGTTTTCGAACTAACCTAAAATGTCAAACTTTTCGTATGAAAAACAAATTCCAACACACAATTCGTCTATTGTAGATTCTAAAAATTGACACACGTCAAAAATGACAGTTTTGTTTTCGAACTAACCTAAAATGTCAAACTTTTCGTATGAAAAACAAATTCCAACACACAATTCGTCTATTGTAGATTCTAAACATTGACACACGTCAAAAATGACAGTTTTGTTTTCAAACTAACCTAAAATGTCAAACTTTTCGTATGAAAACCAAATTCCAACACACAATTCGTCTATTGTAGATTCTAAACATTGACACACGTCAAAAATGACAGTTTTGTTTTCAAACTAACCTAAAATGTCAAACTTTTCGTATGAAAACCAAATTCCAACACACAATTCGTCTATTGTAGATTCTAAACATTGACACACGTCAAAAATGACAGTTTTGTTTTCGAACTAACCTAAAATGTCAAACTTTTCGTATGAAAAACAAATTCCAACACACAATTCGTCTATTGTAGATTCTAAAAATTGACACACGTCAAAAATGACAGTTTTGTTTTCGAACTAACCTAAAATGTCAAACTTTTCGTATGAAAAACAAATTCCAACACACAATTCGTCTATTGTAGATTCTAAACATTGACACACGTCAAAAATGACAGTTTTGTTTTCAAACTAACCTAAAATGTCAAACTTTTCGTATGAAAACCAAATTCCAACACACAATTCGTCTATTGTAGATTCTAAACATTGACACACGTCAAAAATGACAGTTTTGTTTTCGAACTAACCTAAAATGTCAAACTTTTCGTATGAAAAACAAATTCCAACACACAATTCGTCTATTGTAGATTCTAAAAATTGACACACGTCAAAAATGACAGTTTTGTTTTCGAACTAACCTAAAATGTCAAACTTTTCGTATGAAAAACAAATTCCAACACACAATTCGTCTATTGTAGATTCTAAAAATTGACACACGTCAAAAATGACAGTTTTGTTTTCGAACTAACCTAAAATGTCAAACTTTTCGTATGAAAAACAAATTCCAACACACAATTCGTCTATTGTAGATTCTAAAAATTGACGCATGTCAAAAATGACAGTTTTGTTTTCGAACTAACCTAAAATGTCAAACTTTTCGTATGAAAAACAAATTCCAACACACAATTCGTCTATTGTAGATTCTAAAAATTGACGCATGTCAAAAATGACAGTTTTGTTTTCGAACTAACCTAAAATGTCAAACTTTTCGTATGAAAAACAAATTCCAACACACAATTCGTCTATTGTAGATTCTAAAAATTGACACACGTCAAAAATGACAGTTTTGTTTTCGAACTAACCTAAAATGTCAAACTTTTCGTATGAAAAACAAATTCCAACACACAATTCGTCTATTGTAGATTCTAAAAATTGACACACGTCAAAAATGACAGTTTTGTTTTCGAACTAACCTAAAATGTCAAACTTTTCGTATGAAAAACAAATTCCAACACACAATTCGTCTATTGTAGATTCTAAAAATTGACACACGTCAAAAATGACAGTTTTGTTTTCGAACTAACCTAAAATGTCAAACTTTTCGTATGAAAAACAAATTCCAACACACAATTCGTCTATTGTAGATTCTAAAAATTGACGCATGTCAAAAATGACAGTTTTGTTTTCGAACTAACCTAAAATGTCAAACTTTTCGTATGAAAAACAAATTCCAACACACAATTCGTCTATTGTAGATTCTAAAAATTGACGCATGTCAAAAATGACAGTTTTGTTTTCGAACTAACCTAAAATGTCAAACTTTTCGTATGAAAAACAAATTCCAACACACAATTCGTCTATTGTAGATTCTAAAAATTGACGCATGTCAAAAATGACAGTTTTGTTTTCGAACTAACCTAAAATGTCAAACTTTTCGTATGAAAAACAAATTCCAACACACAATTCGTCTATTGTAGATTCTAAAAATTGACACACGTCAAAAATGACAGTTTTGTTTTCGAACTAACCTAAAATGTCAAACTTTTCGTATGAAAAACAAATTCCAACACACAATTCGTCTATTGTAGATTCTAAAAATTGACACACGTCAAAAATGACAGTTTTGTTTTCGAACTAACCTAAAATGTCAAACTTTTCGTATGAAAAACAAATTCCAACACACAATTCGTCTATTGTAGATTCTAAAAATTGACACACGTCAAAAATGACAGTTTTGTTTTCGAACTAACCTAAAATGTCAAACTTTTCGTATGAAAAACAAATTCCAACACACAATTCGTCTATTGTAGATTCTAAAAATTGACGCATGTCAAAAATGACAGTTTTGTTTTCGAACTAACCTAAAATGTCAAACTTTTCGTATGAAAAACAAATTCCAACACACAATTCGTCTATTGTAGATTCTAAAAATTGACGCATGTCAAAAATGACAGTTTTGTTTTCGAACTAACCTAAAATGTCAAACTTTTCGTATGAAAAACAAATTCCAACACACAATTCGTCTATTGTAGATTCTAAAAATTGACGCATGTCAAAAATGACAGTTTTGTTTTCGAACTAACCTAAAATGTCAAACTTTTCGTATGAAAAACAAATTCCAACACACAATTCGTCTATTGTAGATTCTAAAAATTGACACACGTCAAAAATGACAGTTTTGTTTTCGAACTAACCTAAAATGTCAAACTTTTCGTATGAAAAACAAATTCCAACACACAATTCGTCTATTGTAGATTCTAAAAATTGACACACGTCAAAAATGACAGTTTTGTTTTCGAACTAACCTAAAATGTCAAACTTTTCGTATGAAAAACAAATTCCAACACACAATTCGTCTATTGTAGATTCTAAAAATTGACACACGTCAAAAATGACAGTTTTGTTTTCGAACTAACCTAAAATGTCAAACTTTTCGTATGAAAAACAAATTCCAACACACAATTCGTCTATTGTAGATTCTAAAAATTGACACACGTCAAAAATGACAGTTTTGTTTTCGAACTAACCTAAAATGTCAAACTTTTCGTATGAAAAACAAATTCCAACACACAATTCGTCTATTGTAGATTCTAAAAATTGACGTACGTCAAAAATGACAGTTTTGTTTTCGAACTAACCTAAAATGTCAAACTTTTCGTATGAAAAACAAATTCCAACACACAATTCGTCTATTGTAGATTCTAAACATTGACACACGTCAAAAATGACAGTTTTGTTTTCGAACTAACCTAAAATGTCAAAGTTTTCGTATGAAAAACAAATTCCAACACACAATTCGTCTATTATTGATTCTAAAAATTGACGCATGTCAAAAATGACAGCTTTCACAGTCTTTTTATTATTTACTGATGCTCTTAATACTATTTCTTGATAAAATCGTATAATTTCACGTTTCAAGGTTAAAATTTCTGGGGAAATTCCGTTGTAAACATTGGCAACCTTGCCTTATCGATATTCGTTGTTGTAAAATTCATTGTATATGATAAAACTTGTTTCTAGGTTAGGTCGACAGTTCTCAATCGATCACCCGGTACATACCATTGGATATATTTACACAACAAATCAATATTATAAATAATTTGTTTACGTTTTCGAGTTAACTAAAAATATCCAGCGGTACAAAGAATTTTCCTCATAGCTTGTAGATTTCCCATCACGAAAATTCTTTCGAAATACTTGACAGGTTTCGACGGTGATATTAAATGAATGACATTTATTGGGTAGACGCCAGATGTCGCGAGTGGTAATAATTTTTATTGAAGAATAATTATCAAAACGAGACATAAATTTTATTTAAAGAAAAAATCATTTTTTTGTTAAACAAATTTTAATAGGACAGATAAACGATGTTTGTATTTAATCGAATGAATAATTATGAAAATAAAAAGTGACACAATTTTGAGAAAAATTGGAAAACAGCCATCATCATTCATTCAAAGTTTTTAAAAAAAAAAATGAAAAAACCTCAAGTTGTATTTCAAATATCATAATCGATTTCGATCAATAACAAAAAAAGATTTATGCAAAAAAAATTCATACAGATAAACCTGATATTTAATTATAAAAATCCAAAACTGAACTCATGAAATATTGTTCTGTTTCGATATACAGGGTGTTTGTGTGTGAAAAAAATAGCTTGGAAGCAAATCACAGAAGTTTCCAGTTGATTTGACATTATCATCAGTTTTGACAGATGACAACGTTTTGTTTTGTTCTTTATATGTACCGAACGATGATTAAATTTGGTGTATTTGTGAGATTTATGTCAAATTTGACAGATTACATTAGATTTCATTGAATATAATGATCCAATCTTGAGATATACGTCAAATATTGACAGATAACGTATATTTTACGAAATATAATGATCCAATCTCAAGATATACGTCAAATATTGACAGATGACGTATATTTTATGAAATATAATGATCCCATCTCAAGATATACGTCAAATATTGACAGATGACGTATATTTTATGAAATATAATGATCCAATCTCAAGATATACGTCAAATTTTGACAGATGACGTATATTTTATGAAATATAATGATCCAATCTCAAGATATACGTCAAATATTGACAGATGACGTATATTTTATGAAATATAATGATCCCATCTCAAGATATACGTCAAATATTGACAGATGACGTATATTTTATGAAATATAATGATCCCATCTCAAGATATACGTCAAATATTGACAGATGACGTATATTTTATGAAATATAATGATCCAATCTCAAGATATACGTCAAATTTTGACAGATGACGTATATTTTATGAAATATAATGATCCAATCTCAAGATATACGTCAAATATTGACAGATGACGTATATTTTATGAAATATAATGATCCCATCTCAAGATATACGTCAAATATTGACAGATGACGTATATTTTATGAAATATAATGATCCCATCTCAAGATATACGTCAAATATTGACAGATGACGTATATTTTATGAAATATAATGATCCCATCTCAAGATATACGTCAAATATTGACAGATGACGTATATTTTATGAAATATAATGATCCCATCTCAAGATATACGTCAAATATTGACAGATGACGTATATTTTATGAAATATAATGATCCCATCTCAAGATATACGTCAAATATTGACAGATGACGTATATTTTATGAAATATAATGATCCAATCTCAAGATATACGTCAAATATTGATAGATGACGTATATTTTATGAAATATAATGATCCAATCTCAAGATATACGTCAAATATTGACAGATGACGTATATTTTATGAAATATAATGATCCAATCTCAAGATATACGTCAAATTTTGACAGATGACGTATATTTTATGAAATATAATGATCCAATCTCAAGATATACGTCAAATATTGACAGATGACGTATATTTTATGAAATATAATGATCCGATCTCAAGATATACGTCAAATATTGACAGATGACGTATATTTTACGAAATATAATGATCCAATCTCAAGATATACGTCAAATATTGATAGATGACGTATATTTTATGGAATATAATGATCCAATCTCAAGATATACGTCAAATATTGACAGATGACGTATATTTTATGGAATATAATGATCCGATCTCAAGATATACGTCAAATATTGACAGATGACGTATATTTTATGGAATATAATGATCCGATCTCAAGATATACGTCAAATATTGACAGATGACGTATATTTTATGGAATATAATGATCCGATCTCAAGATATACGTCAAATATTGACAGATGACGTATATTTTATGAAATATAATGATCCAATCTCAAGATATACGTCAAATATTGACAGATGACGTATATTTTATGAAATATAATGATCCAATCTCAAGATATACGTCAAATATTGACAGATGACGTATATTTTATGAAATATAATGGTGAATATGTATAAATTTAGAATGATTGGATATTTTACAATCACCAAAGCTTGTCCCCTCGCAACTAAACAAAAATGAGAGCACATAAAGTCAGTTTCACTTTATGAAATGTTTGTCGGCTAATAAAAAGTATGAAATTAAAATCATTCCACCGAAAACTAGATAGAAATATTTCAATATCAGCTCTAATAAAATGTATCACCTTCGCTAGGCTGCTAAAAGCTATTGAGAAAGCATTTTTCAAATTACTCCAGAAATATTTATTATAACAGTTGCCGAATCAGAATTAGAAACTATTCGCTATACATCTTTCGATAATTATTTTCGTAAGTATTGAAAATGGGCTTTGTAACATCGATTTTAAATTTGCTGGCAGTGGTATCCATTTCACTAATAGGAAAAATACATTTAGTCATATAAATATTTATTAAGACTGGAGAATGAAGTGATTTTCGGTTCGGTTTTCAAAAATATCACTCAAAATTTATGGAAATTCACAGATAAATGTATTATTATTTAAATAAATATAAGTCGAAAGTGATTGATGAAAATTGCTACCGAAATAACCAAAAAAAAACAATATTATATGCAAATATAGCAAGAAATGACAGTACGGTAGTCAAAATCACGAAAATTACCCAGTATTATACACAAAATTTTCGAAAATAGGACTAATACAGCCAAAATGACTAAGAAAAGATTGAACCATAGTCAAAACCTCCTAAAAAGACTAAATTATATCCAAAAATAGCAGGAAATGACAGTACAGTAGTCAAAATCACGAAAATGACACAGTATTACACACAAAATTTTCGAAAATAGGACTAATACAGCCAAAATGACTAAGAAAAGATTGAACCATAGTCAAAACCTCCTAAAAAGACTAAATTATATCCAAAAATAGCAGGAAATGACAGTACAGTAGTCAAAATCACGAAAATGACACAGTATTACACACAAAATTTTCGAAAATAGGACTAATACAGCCAAAATGACTAAGAAAAGATTGAACCATAGTCAAAACCTCCTAAAAAGACTCAATTATGTCCAAAAATAGCAGGAAATGACAGTACAGTAGTCAAAATCACGAAAATGACACAGTATTACACAAAAAATTTTCGAAAATAGGACTAATACAGCCAAAATGACTAAGAAAAGATTGAACCATAGTCAAAACCTCCTAAAAAGACTAAATTATGTCCAAAAATAGCAGGAAATGACAGTACGGTAGTCAAAATCACGAAAATGACACAGTATTACACACAAAATTTTCGAAAATAGGACTAATACAGCCAAAATGACTAAGAAAAGATTGAACCATAGTCAAAACCTCCTAAAAAGACTAAATTATGTCCAAAAATAGCAGGAAATGACAGTACGGTAGTCAAAATCACGAAAATGACACAGTATTACACACAAAATTTTCGAAAATAGGACTAATACAGCCAAAATGACTAAGAAAAGATTGAACCATAGTCAAAACCTCCTAAAAAGACTAAATTATGTCCAAAAATAGCAGGAAATGACAGTACGGTAGTCAAAATCACGAAAATGACACAGTATTACACACAAAATTTTCGAAAATAGGACTAATACAGCCAAAATGACTAAGAAAAGATTGAACCATAGTCAAAACCTCCTAAAAAGACTAAATTATATCCAAAAATAGCAGGAAATGACAGTACGGTAGTCAAAATCACGAAAATGACACAGTATTACACACAAAATTTTCGAAAATAGGACTAATACAGCCAAAATGACTAAGAAAAGATTGAACCATAGTCAAAACCTCCTAAAAAGACTCAATTATGTCCAAAAATAGCAGGAAATGACAGTACGGTAGTCAAAATCGCGAAAATGACACAGTATTATACACAAAATTTTCGAAAATAGGACTAATACAGCCAAAATGACTGAGAAAAGATTGAACCATAGTCAAAACCTCCTAAAAAGACTAAATTATGTCCAAAAATAGCAGGAAATGACAGTACGGTAGTCAAAATCACGAAAATGACACAGTATTACACACAAAATTTTCGAAAATAGGACTAATACAGCCAAAATGACTAAGAAAAGATTGAACCATAGTCAAAACCTCCTAAAAAGACTCAATTATGTCCAAAAATAGCAGGAAATGACAGTACGGTAGTCAAAATCACGAAAATGACACAGTATTATACACAAAATTTTCGAAAATAGGACTAATACAGCCAAAATGACTGAGAAAAGATTGAACCATAGTCAAAACCTTCTAAAAAGACTAAATTATGTCCAAAAATAGCAGGAAATGACAGTACGGTAGTCAAAATCACGAAAATTACCCAGTATTACACACAAAATTTTCGAAAATAGGACTAATACAGCCAAAATGACTAAGAAAAGATTGAACCATAGTCAAAACCTCCTAAAAAGACTAAATTATGTCCAAAAATAGCAGGAAATGACAGTACGGTAGTCAAAATCGCGAAAATGACACAGTATTACACACAAAATTTTCGAAAATAGGACTAATACAGCCAAAATGACTAAGAAAAGATTGAACCATAGTCAAAACCTTCTAAAAAGACTAAATTATGTCCAAAAATAGCAGGAAATGACAGTACGGTAGTCAAAATCACGAAAATGACACAGTATTACACACAAAATTTTCGAAAATAGGACTAATACAGCCAAAATGACTAAGAAAAGATTGAACCATAGTCAAAACCTCCTAAAAAGACTCAATTATGTCCAAAAATAGCAGGAAATGACAGTACGGTAGTCAAAATCACGAAAATGACACAGTATTATACACAAAATTTTCGAAAATAGGACTAATACAGCCAAAATGACTAAGAAAAGATTGAACCATAGTCAAAACCTCCTAAAAAGACTAAATTATGTCCAAAAATAGCAGGAAATGACAGTACGGTAGTCAAAATCACGAAAATTACCCAGTATTACACACAAAATTTTCGAAAATAGGATTAATACAGCCAAAATGACTAAGAAAAGATTGAACCATAGTCAAAACCTTCTAAAAAGACTAAATTATGTCCAAAAATAGCAGGAAATGACAGTACGGTAGTCAAAATCACGAAAATTACCCAGTATTACACACAAAATTTTCGAAAATAGGACTAATACAGCCAAAATGACTAAGAAAAGATTGAACCATAGTCAAAACCTCCTAAAAAGACTAAATTATGTCCAAAAATAGCAGGAAATGACAGTACGGTAGTCAAAATCACGAAAATTACCCAGTATTACACACAAAATTTTCGAAAATAGGACTAATACAGCCAAAATGACTAAGAAAAGATTGAACCATAGTCAAAACCTCCTAAAAAGACTAAATTATGTCCAAAAATAGCAGGAAATGACAGTACGGTAGTCAAAATCACGAAAATTACCCAGTATTACACACAAAATTTTCGAAAATAGGACTAATACAGCCAAAATGACTAAGAAAAGATTGAACCATAGTCAAAACCTCCTAAAAAGACTAAATTATGTCCAAAAATAGCAGGAAATGACAGTACGGTAGTCAAAATCACGAAAATTACCCAGTATTACACACAAAATTTTCGAAAATAGGACTAATACAGCCAAAATGACTAAGAAAAGATTGAACCATAGTCAAAACCTTCTAAAAAGACTAAATTATGTCCAAAAATAGCAGGAAATGACAGTACGGTAGTCAAAATCACGAAAATTACCCAGTATTACACACAAAATTTTCGAAAATAGGACTAATACAGCCAAAATGACTAAGAAAAGATTGAACCATAGTCAAAACCTCCTAAAAAGACTAAATTATGTCCAAAAATAGCAGGAAATGACAGTACGGTAGTCAAAATCACGAAAATTACCCAGTATTACACACAAAATTTTCGAAAATAGGACTAATACAGCCAAAATGACTAAGAAAAGATTGAACCATAGTCAAAACCTCCTAAAAAGACTAAATTATGTCCAAAAATAGCAGGAAATGACAGTACGGTAGTCAAAATCACGAAAATTACCCAGTATTACACACAAAATTTTCGAAAATAGGACTAATACAGCCAAAATGACTAAGAAAAGATTGAACCATAGTCAAAACCTCCTAAAAAGACTAAATTATGTCCAAAAATAGCAGGAAATGACAGTACGGTAGTCAAAATCACGAAAATTACCCAGTATTACACACAAAATTTTCGAAAATAGGATTAATACAGCCAAAATGACTAAGAAAAGATTGAACCATAGTCAAAACCTTCTAAAAAGACTAAATTATGTCCAAAAATAGCAGGAAATGACAGTACGGTAGTCAAAATCACGAAAATTACCCAGTATTACACACAAAATTTTCGAAAATAGGACTAATACAGCCAAAATGACTAAGAAAAGATTGAACCATAGTCAAAACCTCCTAAAAAGACTAAATTATGTCCAAAAATAGCAGGAAATGACAGTACGGTAGTCAAAATCACGAAAATTACCCAGTATTACACACAAAATTTTCGAAAATAGGACTAATACAGCCAAAATGACTAAGAAAAGATTGAACCATAGTCAAAACCTTCTAAAAAGACTAAATTATGTCCAAAAATAGCAGGAAATGACAGTACGGTAGTCAAAATCACGAAAATTACCCAGTATTACACACAAAATTTTCGAAAATAGGATTAATACAGCCAAAATGACTAAGAAAAGATTGAACCATAGTCAAAACCTCCTAAAAAGACTAAATTATGTCCAAAAATAGCAGGAAATGACAGTACGGTAGTCAAAATCACGAAAATGACACAGTATTATACACAAAATTTTCGAAAATAGGACTAATACAGCCAAAATGACTAAGAAAAGATTGAACCATAGTCAAAACCTCCTAAAAAGACTAAATTATATCCAAAAATAGCAGGAAATGACAGTACGGTAGTCAAAATCACGAAAATTACCCAGTATTACACACAAAATTTTCGAAAATAGGATTAATACAGCCAAAATGACTAAGAAAAGATTGAACCATAGTCAAAACCTCCTAAAAAGACTAAATTATGTCCAAAAATAGCAGGAAATGACAGTACGGTAGTCAAAATCACGAAAATGACACAGTATTATACACAAAATTTTCGAAAATAGGACTAATACAGCCAAAATGACTAAGAAAAGATTGAACCATAGTCAAAACCTCCTAAAAAGACTAAATTATGTCCAAAAATAGCAGGAAATGACAGTACGGTAGTCAAAATCACGAAAATTACCCAGTATTACACACAAAATTTTCGAAAATAGGACTAATACAGCCAAAATGACTAAGAAAAGATTGAACCATAGTCAAAACCTCCTAAAAAGACTAAATTATGTCCAAAAATAGCAGGAAATGACAGTACGGTAGTCAAAATCACGAAAATTACCCAGTATTACACACAAAATTTTCGAAAATAGGACTAATACAGCCAAAATGACTAAGAAAAGATTGAACCATAGTCAAAACCTTCTAAAAAGACTAAATTATGTCCAAAAATAGCAGGAAATGACAGTACGGTAGTCAAAATCACGAAAATTACCCAGTATTACACACAAAATTTTCGAAAATAGGAATTAATACAGCCAAAATGACTAAGAAAAGATTGAACCATAGTCAAAACCTCCTAAAAAGACTAAATTATGTCCAAAAATAGCAGCAAATGACAGTACGGTAGTCAAAATCACGAAAATTACCTAGTATTACACACAAAATTTTCGAAAATAGGACTAATACAGCCAAAATGACTAAGAAAAGATTGAACCATAGTCAAAACCTTCTAAAAAGACTAAATTATGTCCAAAAATAGCAGGAAATGACAGTACGGTAGTCAAAATCACGAAAATTACCCAGTATTACACACAAAATTTTCGAAAATAGGATTAATACAGCCAAAATGACTAAGAAAAGATTGAACCATAGTCAAAACCTCCTAAAAAGACTAAATTATGTCCAAAAATAGCAGCAAATGACAGTACGGTAGTCAAAATCACGAAAATTACCCAGTATTACACACAAAATTTTCGAAAATAGGACTAATACAGCCAAAATGACTAAGAAAAGATTGAACCATAGTCAAAACCTTCTAAAAAGACTAAATTATGTCCAAAAATAGCAGGAATGACAGTACGGTAGTCAAAATCACGAAAATTACCCAGTATTACACACAAAATTTTCGAAAATAGGATTTAATACAGCCAAAATGACTAAGAAAAGATTGAACCATAGTCAAAACCTCCTAAAAAGACTAAATTATGTCCAAAAATAGCAGGAAATGACAGTACGGTAGTCAAAATCACGAAAATTACCCAGTATTACACACAAAATTTTCGAAAATAGGACTAATACAGCCAAAATGACTAAGAAAAGATTGAACCATAGTCAAAACCTCCTAAAAAGACTAAATTATGTCCAAAAATAGCAGGAAATGACAGTACGGTAGTCAAAATCACGAAAATTACCCAGTATTACACACAAAATTTTCGAAAATAGGATTAATACAGCCAAAATGACTAAGAAAAGATTGAACCATAGTCAAAACCTTCTAAAAAGACTAAATTATGTCCAAAAATAGCAGGAAACTGACAGTACGGTAGTCAAAATCACGAAAATTACCCAGTATTACACACAAAATTTTCGAAAATAGGACTAATACAGCCAAAATGACTAAGAGAAAGATTGAACCATAGTCAAAACCTCCTAAAAAGACTAAATTATGTCCAAAAATAGCAGGAAATGACAGTACGGTAGTCAAAATCACGAAAATTACCCAGTATTACACACAAAATTTTCGAAAATAGGACTAATACAGCCAAAATGACTAAGAAAAGATTGAACCATAGTCAAAACCTTCTAAAAAGACTAAATTATGTCCAAAAATAGCAGGAAATGACAGTACGGTAGTCAAAATCACGAAAATTACCCAGTATTACACACAAAATTTCGAAAATAGGATTAATACAGCCAAAATGACTAAGAAAAGATTGAACCATAGTCAAAACCTCCTAAAAAGACTAAATTATGTCCAAAAATAGCAGCAAATGACAGTACGGTAGTCAAAATCACGAAAATTACCTAGTATTACACACAAAATTTTCGAAAATAGGACTAATACAGCCAAAATGACTAAGAAAAGATTGAACCATAGTCAAAACCTTCTAAAAAGACTAAATTATGTCCAAAAAATAGCAGGAAATGACAGTACGGTAGTCAAAATCACGAAAAATTACCCAGTATTACACACAAAATTTTCGAAAATAGGATTAATACAGCCAAAATGACTAAGAAAAGATTGAACCATAGTCAAAACCTCCTAAAAAGACTAAATTATGTCCAAAAATAGCAGCAAATGACAGTACGGTAGTCAAAATCACGAAAATTACCCAGTATTACACACAAAATTTCGAAAATAGGACTAATACAGCCAAAATGACTAAGAAAAGATTGAACCATAGTCAAAACCTCCTAAAAAGACTAAATTATGTCCAAAAAATAGCAGGAAATGACAGTACGGTAGTCAAAATCACGAAAATTACCCAGTATTACACACAAAATTTTCGAAAATAGGATTAATACAGCCAAAATGACTAAGAAAAGATTGAACCATAGTCAAAACCTTCTAAAAAGACTAAATTATGTCCAAAAAATAGCAGGAAATGACAGTACGGTAGTCAAAATCACGAAAATTACCAGTATTAACACACAAAATTTTCGAAAATAGGACTAATACAGCCAAAATGACTAAGAAAAGATTGAACCATAGTCAAAACCTCTAAAAAGACTAAATTATGTCCAAAAATAGCAGGAAATGACAGTACGGTAGTCAAAATCACGAAAATTACCCAGTATTACACACAAAATTTTCGAAAATAGGACTAATACAGCCAAAATGACTAAGAAAAGATTGAACCATAGTCAAAACCTTCTAAAAAGACTAAATTATGTCCAAAAATAGCAGGAAATGACAGTACGGTAGTCAAAATCACGAAAATGACACAGTATTACACACAAAATTTTCGAAAATAGGACTAATACAGCCAAAATGACTAAGAAAAGATTGAACCATAGTCAAAACCTCCTAAAAAGACTCAATTATGTCCAAAAATAGCAGGAAATGACAGTACGGTAGTCAAAATCACGAAAATTACCCAGTATTACACACAAAATTTTCGAAAATAGGATTAATACAGCCAAAATGACTAAGAAAAGATTGAACCATAGTCAAAAACCTCCTAAAAAGACTAAATTATGTCCAAAAATAGCAGCAAATGACAGTACGGTAGTCAAAATCACGAAAATTACCTAGTATTACACACAAAATTTTTCGAAAATAGGACTAATACAGCCAAAATGGACTAAGAAAAGATTGAACCATAGTCAAAAACCTTCTAAAAAGACTAAATTATGTCCAAAAATAGCAGGAAATGACAGTACGGTAGTCAAAATCACGAAAATTACCCAGTATTACACACAAAATTTTCGAAAATAGGATTAATACAGCCAAAATGACTAAGAAAAGATTGAACCATAGTCAAAACCTCCTAAAAAGACTAAATTATGTCCAAAATAGCAGCAAATGACAGTACGGTAGTCAAAATCACGAAAATTACCCAGTATTACACACAAAATTTTCGAAAATAGGACTAATACAGCCAAAATGACTAAGAAAAGATTGAACCATAGTCAAAACCTTCTAAAAAGACTAAATTATGTCCAAAAATAGCAGGAAATGA